>NC_142674.1:27190254-27490254 GCF_964200805.1 Pocillopora damicornis | reverse complement strand
TTTTCATATTCTTTGAATTTTCATTATGTTTAGTAAGCAGGTGCCACATTTATTTAACATATTAAATGACGTAGAATCTGTGAATTATTTTTCGCCAATACTTTGTAGAGCTTTCTCAACAAGTCAGCTTTTCTTTTCAGTTCCAGACCCTTGTGTGTCTTTGCCCTTCTTAGCTATGCTCATTTTGTTAAGGTAACATATTTGTGGTTCTTTTATGATAAGCAAGTGCTTTTTAGATGAAAAAATTTGCATAATATACTGATGTTAAGGAACATCGTGGTCAGTTCTCATAAATAAAGACATCACTGGGCTACAAACAACAACAAAACGCTCTGATTGTCTTCTTTACTGCAATTCTCACTTCTCTGAAAAATTAATTATTTTGCCACGAGTGTGTTCCCTAAATTCAGAACTCATTAGCCAGAGCCAATTTGCCGGCACGTCAGGATATGTTAGGGAGTAGAGGTACTCTTTAACTTGGCGAAAAACATAAGCGCAAGGCTAAAAAATATTCGTGAAAATCTTAGCTCGATATTACTTTTTCCTCTGAATGAATTCGATTAGGGTTTAGGGTTAAAAGAGAAAACACAACTTTAAAATTAATTAAATTTGCTTTGAAACGAGTAGGCTGTGGTGTGCAGAAAAAGTGTTACCACCGCAAATAGCCAGCTGAAAAGAAACAATTACCTCCATCCTTCTTTTGAAGTAAAAATGAAGAAATAAGCCACACGAAATATTGGAAAATCACCATAGGAAAAGAAAAGAAAATGATATTGACCGAAAACCCTTCAAGCCTGTTTTTCTTGAATATAGAAAACCACCCTTCCGCCGTTGAAAGTCTTACATGGCTTGAGAGACTTAAACATCACCACCTGCTCATTTCGGAAACTATATTCTTTGGATGTTCAGTGTGGTGTTCAAGAGGAGAGTTCTCAACGCCTTTAGCAATGAAAGAGTGGTAACTGCTATAAAATAACACGGAGAACCTCACAGAAAATACAAACCAAACAAGAATTGATCAATTTCGTTGCTTCACGGGCGGATATGATCGAAGTCTTATTATGTTTGTTTCGTCATGGATCTTATAATTTCCATTGCAGCCATTGTGGGAAATGGTCTCATTCTTTTCCCTCTCTGCAAGATTTCTTCCTTTCATCAACCATCAAAATGTTTGTTCAGTAATCTTGCATGCACTGATATCACTGTTGGACTCAGTTTCCAGCCGTTTCATCTCCCTTACATAATTTCCCAAGAACACTCTGCAATTTGTTACCATGGCTCGCTCATCAACCGAACCTTGGGGGTCATTTTCTGTGGCGTCTCTGTCCTCACACTGACTGCAATAAGTACAGACAGACTTTTAGCGGTTTCACCAAGGTTAAGATATCGACAAGTGGTAACTCTGTGGCGAGTAGTCCTTTGCTGGCTTGTTTGCATTACAAGAGGAATAACGAACCATTCTATCCTTCCTATTTATTTGATAATCAGTAACATGGGTGTAATTTTTTCGATGATGACTTCTACTTTCTGCTACATAGCATTTTACATAAAAAAACTCCGCCGTCAAGAAGCTCAACTCCAAGCTTAAACAATCATTCCCAAATTGTGTGATACAAGTACATTTTTCAAAGATAAAAACATAGCAGAATGACGTGCTCATTGTTGAGTTGAATTAACAACTGAAAGATGGAAACTTAAAAGCCGCGCTTCAAAAAATTGCAATATCACTGTCATCATCTGAATCATCATCGCCAGATATCGTGATTTCAATTTCGTCGTCATCATCATCATCGTCATCGTCATCATCATCATTTTCATCATCATCGTCATCGACATCGTCATCTTCCTCGCCACCTTCGTCGGATTCCTAAGAGAAAAAAGGCATGGAGTCGTTATTTTATTGACCTACATCAAACACGTGTTGCACTAAGTGACGTGTTTTTGAAGTATGTTCCAAAAGTAATTTAAAGTTCATCTCTGCTTTAGTGCCAGGGGGCGCTATAGTCCACAACCTAACAAAGTGCAGGATTTTGTATGCAAATAAGGCACGAACCAATCAAATAACCGAATCCACATCCAAGATGGCGGTTTCACTTCTCTTTGATTGGTCCGTTCCTACGAATATTGATGTGAAAGTCCTTAAGATTCTCATACCTGCTCGTCCTCGTCATCAGCCCTACGCAGCCGCCCGACTTCGTACACCCGGCAAACGCTCTCGTCGGTGCTGGCCTGATTCTAAAATAGAACGTTACCGAATTTATGATATGAAATAATTCACGTGAACTGTTATGACATGATGACAAGATCTTTACGATGATGGTTTGCAACTTATGCAATCATGAAATGACAAGTAAAGCCAGCCAGATGGTTCGCATTGCCAAAGTTTCTCCCAGTTGTCGTGGCATGAGGTAGCTGGGATAACTGCTACCTCCTGAGCTTGCAGTGCAGGCGTTATATTAGGGCGAGTTAACGTTAAGAAGTTCGCGATCGATTATTTCACCGGCCATGTTTGACTTAGAGTTTGAGTGGAAAGTGGGAGGAGGGGGCATTGAAAGGCGAAAAGACGCTTGCTCGAAGAGGCTGTTAAAAAGCGAAACACCCCATAACTAATTGTGCCTCACCGCATTTTCGGAATTGAGCAAGTAACCGTAACCACAAGAAAAAGAAAAAAGAAGAAAAAAAAAAAGCGTAGAGCGGATGAGTGAAACTGTGAGGCAGTTTTTTTTCAGCGCAGAGACAAATGGCTTCGACGTAACCTTTTCCGAGGACACAGATGTGAGCTGATATTCGCTGCATTCTATGTTCTTTGAGTGTAGCTTCCGTTAATCCCTTTGACGATGTTTCTTCCATTTGATCGTAAACGGTACTTTGAAGCAGACACACTTCTGCACTCGAAGGTTTGTTTTATAATTAATTTTAAAGCTAACCAGCATCTGAAATAGAAAGCTTTTCCTAAAAAAACCAGTGGGTAACACTGCCAGCAGATCTTTTCCAGTGACCAGTGTGGAAATTAAGACTTTTTGCTACCCTCGTAATGCGCGAGACACTCCATGTTCTGATGAACACTTGAGAGATTCCCTCAATCTATCTACAGCCGCTTCCTGCTCTAAAAAATTCGGTTATTCTAGGCAGCTTCCTCGTGAATGAAATCGGAATTGTCAACTACGCCTTCGAAAGAGTTCACCCTCTTGTTTTTCCCGCAAGATAATCATGAAGCAGTTTGGCTAGTGATTGACAAGTAGAGCTAAACCGCACCAATCGGCTCAGGTCTTACGATCAAGATAAATTGAATTTAATGTTTCATAGAAATCACAAGAATCCTCTTACCTCTGAAGAAGTGTCGGAGAAGAGGGAGAAAAAAAGAGAAGAGAGGAAGTTAAGCAGGAGCGGGAGAGGAAGAGGATGGGAATGAAAGAAGAAGGATGGAAGGGAGGAAAACAAAACAAGGCAGAGGTTTCCGATTTTTAAGCTTACCTCAATAACGGCTACAAAGCTGTCAGTTATATCGGTACACAAATCAAATATTGTCTTCTTAACGTCGATTGTAGCTGTTTGAAAGCAATTGAAATTTCCAACATCATTTTCTCACTCATTTCGTAAACGTCAAGATATTTCAAATTAACTGATAAGGAGCGCCAAACAAAATTTCTATTAAAATTTGTAGCAAGCCATCCTGCTCACCTATTGGTTGATAATCTGTTGCGTCAAAGGTCCTGAACGAGGTCTCGTACGGTCCAAGGAGCCTGGAAGCTAGCGGTATTTCCAAAGGATCCGAAAGATGTTTTACTATAAAATACGAAAGAACAAATACCGCTCCCTTCAGTCCAGAATTCATTTTTTTTTTTCATTTTTTGAGATATCAGAGGCTCTGTGGGACTTTTCCCTGAGGGCCCAGTTATGTAAAGGGCGGATAACGTTATCCGACGGATAGCGTTTTATCTAATGGATAGCGCTATCCAACCTTCGAAAGACTGGAGCCGGAAGTTTTAGTGTTATGAGTGGAATAAAAGAGCTAGAGCTCTTTCACTTTTCCAAACACCGCAAAAGTTGCTAAATAATTGATGAAAAGTTGAAAAATTTCCTTACGCAATTTTGGATGTCTATAAACTGCTAAAAACCTATGGAACCATAATCCCGGGTGAGTATTCTGTGCTCTCAATTTGAATTTGAATATCGAGATGACATATAGATCGCAACTAAAAGCTCACGACTTGGACGCACTAAAACCTCAATGTCGGGTCTGGTTTCCATCGTGAAAAATTAATAAAGTATTAACAAATTTGAGAAGTGCGTAAACAAGTAAACATGAAAATTACCCCCATACATGACGTCACCACTGTTATTAAAGATCACGTGACATTGATCTAGTGAAGGACATGTGTCCAGTAAATGGAAAGAGCGAAGATCCCACTGTTTTCAGCGTCAAAGATTATTGGCAAAGCAAAAGGCACACGGTTTATTTGAATTGAGTTGCTTTGGACATTCTAAGGGGTTAGTGTCACAAGAAACAGTAGTGCTTCGTCAGTTGTGAGGGCGGGGAAGTAAGATAGTTTGGTTTTATCGACTAGGTTGATGATGTAAATTGGCCAGCAAATCACCAAGGATATTCAGACATAAGTTTATACTCCGTGGATCAGTCAGGTGACTGTGTATTGCTTCACGAAAACGCTCAAGATGAGGAAACAATAAACTTTTCTTATGAAATAATAGTCCTTGATATCTATCTCTCTCCCAATTCACTGTCAAAGTAAGAAGAAGGAGGTAGAGCGATTTTTCGAGATCCGTGAAAGGCCGACATTGTGTTCCCTTATTTTCGTGAATCTGGACTCACTGCTTTACAGTACAGCATTGGCTCGTTCTTTAAAAACGAAAAAAAGGATACAATCTCTGAATTGATGATAATCTCCAGCCCGGAGGGATGAAAAACGCCGCTGACAAAGTTGTTAAACTTGTCAAACTTGTGTATAACCCGTTTGCCTTTGACATCCCATAATACACCGTCGTTCAGTACCAGGTCGTCCGTGGGATTAAAGGAGGCGAGGTTCTTTGAGTAGTTGTTAGTGTTGTTGGAATCGTGCAGAGTTAGTACCCGCTGACCTGTCGCAGTGTCGTAAATCTGATGGTTGAATATAATCTAGTGAATAATATCATCACACTCTAACTGCATTCTAATGCTCGTTGTTATCGAGAAAGAAAAAGGGGGTTTTGGCACAGAAGTACCACAAGCAATAAACGACAAAAAAAGAAAAAAAAAACCTGAATTAAATACAAAATAAATAAATCTCGAGTTCGGCGCCTTAAAGTTTGAGTAATGTTTCAAAAGACGCATTTCAACTGAGTGACGTGAAAGAAAAACTTATTTGAAAGAAAAGTTATCTGTGAAGCATATCAAAATAACAAATCAAAAAATTACACAGCCAAGAGGCCTCTGAACAAGTAAACTGAGGCGCAGAAAGCTGATCTCGGTCATGAAGTCTGGGCAAAAAATTCCTCTTGAAAGTCCGTGTATTCGAGACAAAAAACGATCTCGCACAAACTTGGGCGAAATTAGCGATTCTATCATCCTTGCTGTCCCGTGTTCACGCACTAGCAATTTGGCTGATCTATTTTTCCTTTCGTAAATGTCCTAAATGAACAGCGACAATTTGTCAAACTGAGGCTACTCGCGATGTATTTGGAATTGAAAATGCATCACATGTCTTGAACTCACATGCGCAGTAGCGTCGTGTGTGCCAATAATTCTGTCTTCTGATAAATTACTAAACTTTACCCAAGTGTCCTCGCTAAATGGATGTCTGAGCCAAAGAGAAACAAATAAAATTATAAAGTAAATAGCACTTTTTATCAAATTGAGAGATAAATGTAACGACGAAACATTACAGTTCGCCTACTGTCACCGTGTCATTAACACCAATCCGATTACAGGATACGAGCCATGATATACACCTAAATTATTTCCCATTTTGCTTGTTTTATCTTGAGCGTTGATTGCCGCAGGTGAATTAAGTTAGAGTCATTGCTCGTCTCCTGTAATTTATGAAATTAGTTTGTCTAAGTGTCTTTTGTAAAAGTTGTAGCTCTGAAAGAACAATGTAAAACTTTTTTTTTGTATTTCAGCGATCCTCAAGTCAATAAAAATTAATGGTAAAACATAGTAAAGTATGTGTCTGTTTTATGTTTCTGCGACAAACATTGTAGTTTGTTAAAGGTGAGATACAAATAAACCAAGCAGAGACACAAACAAGGACGTGCCTATCAGATGCACTAGTGGTACCAATCAAACAGGTTTTCAAGTTCAAAGACTTACTTCATTTCGAAAACATCTCCAAATGACCAAAGAGCACAGGGAGGCAAAGCAGACGAAGATGACGTCAATAAAAGTTCGCGGTCCTAAAAATTGAAGAATGAAGTACAGAAAGACAATTTCAGTGATAAATGAATTCGTGAACACAACCTGAAAGGGTCACATAAGCCTTAGAAAGGTTCATAACGTTGCGAAACGCGCTGCAAAACTGATGAATAAAGAGGGTTGATTGGTTTCAGCGAAAGATATGGAAACTAAACAGTTAACAAGAAGACTGGATTTGACCGAACGTTAAGTAATTTAAAAGCAATAGAGGAGCTGCCTTGTTTGTGTGGATGTGGAACGAAATCGAACATCGAACATAACTTGTTACCATTTGACTGTTGTTGGGTTGGAGAGGGGAGGTGTGGGTGCGCCCCCCCCCCAAAAACGTGAAAAACATTAATGAAACTTTCGACCTGTTCGAAGTAGAAAGAAAGGTATTTTTAACTATACGAGGAGGGAAACTTCCATGTTGTACTCTTACTTTTGAACTTTGGCACATGGAAATTGCTCTGTCTGCGCTACAGAGATAAGTCGCCTCTTCCTGCAAAAGATCATTTTTTAAAAATAAATACGTAAAATAAAAATGAACATGAATAATCATGCACTGAACGGTTTAAATCCAAAAAAGAACAAAAAAAAAAAAAAAAAAGAAAGAATAGGTATGACACAATTGACAACTTAACTTGTCACAATCAACGACTAATTCAAACACATATAGCTATTTCAAAAGAGTTGGCGTTTGACTTGAAATCAAAAGGTGTAAATTGAGTTTTGTACCTGTCCAGTCATTAAGTTGTATTCCTTCAACTCGCCTATTTGTGTTCCAAGTAAAACAGACTTGCCATCGGGCTGAGGAGAAAAAGTAAAAACTTAGGTACTACGTTTACATGACCTCATAAAAGCCACTGCTTTTTTTTAAAACTATAGTAAGGATAATTCTTACGGGTAGAAAAAAAAAAAAAGGAAACACAAAATCATAATTTCCAGTTTACTACGAATCAGCCAAATGTAAACGACACCAAGAAGAGGTTCAAACCGTTTGACTTCTAAGAGTGACCAGCGTCTAATTTCTCTTTACAATATCACTCCTTGAATCAAACATTAGGATCACGTGAATAACAGTGACCAGCGTCTAATTTCTCTCTACAATATCACTCCTTGAATCAAACATTAGGATCACGTGAATAACAGTGACCAGCGTCTAATTTCTCTCTACAATATCACTCCTTGAATCAAACATTAGGATCACGTGAATAACAGTGACCAGCGTCTAATTTCTCTTTACAATATCACTCCTTGAATCAAACATTAGGATCACGTGAATAACAGTGACCAGCGTCTAATTTCTCTTTACAATATCACTCCTTGAATCAAACATTAGGATCACGAGAATAAAGAAAATGATCACCAAATAAGAAGCTCTTGATTTTTAAACAAATTCTCTTTGTCAGCACCTTAGGACTTACATAGAGAACAGTAAGGAGAATATGCATACTGATGTTAGCATGTAAAGGGTCAAGCCCTGAAGATACATTTTTGAAGAGTAAATTTGATGTCTGAAGAAGTATTACGGTTCGTTCATCGTAAAAAAAAATTTAAAAAATCGGTATTCAGTTTCAATTGGTTTTAATTTTCTTCACTTTCGGGAACCGGTCTTTATTTATCACTTGGTGAGAAGGGTAGGTAAAATTTTTGGGGATCCCACGGTTTTTAGGGGGGAGCGGAGGGGGATCAGTCGTCTCTAACAGAGCTTAGAGGAGCAACTATAGAATTGACTGCCAATGAGGTGGGATCATTACAATACTACAGAAATTTAAGGGGGGATCAGGTGTATTTTATGGTGAAACAAAAAGAATACTCCGATCCCCCGCCCCACTCCTTTGGAGGAAAATTGACAGGCCCCTTCTTAAGTTTACTTCAACTGCTTCGTGTTTGCCAAATTTAGTCAACCAGGATCTTTTCTATCCTTGGGAGAGACTTACTGCAAAACATGCACATGTAAAGAAGCTGTTTTCTTCAGTATCGCGAATGGCCCTGAGCGGTTTAAATCTAATGGAGAAAAAGACAGTTAGACACAACCGAGAACTAAACTTAACACAATCAAAGACTAATTGTGAAACTTCGTCGGTAAAATGCGTCAGAATTCTGTAGAGGAACATCATCTTGAACATTATCTTGAGCAAACTTAGCATATTCGAATCGTTTCCTTGAGTCCAAACCTATCTGCTAATAAAACTGAAAATAAAAGACTTCAAAAGGAGATCAACTAGTGTCACGTCCTTGCACGTGATAAACTTTACTTCTTTTGGTCGACGCGAAGACGATAAGCCGGCGCTTTTGAAAAACACGAAAAATCCACTCTGTTCAGAGATTATGGAAACCTCCGTGACCTGTGTTCAGAAATACCGTTTACGTGTGGACAGGGGTCTGAGAATCAGGTTACAATGATTCTGTTTAAAAAAACATTAAGAATTTCTAATAAAGCGATACGAAGTACAAATAAGGCATCTCCTACCTTCCGTACACAAACCGTCTGTTTAGTCTGGCGCCGTTAAATCCGCCATGACGCGGAATCACCTTCAGGTGGGAAAACATTTTTCAAGATTGAGTACACATAAATGTTGAGGGAGACCACTCTATAATAAGAGCTGACACGACTATCAGAACGACCTATTATGATGATGAGATAAGTGTTTCCTTTGTCCGCCACCGTGGCAAAATAGTTTTGTTTAAAGCTAAAAAAAATAGAAATATACATACTTCTCTTCGCTTTAACCTCGTCGTCATGTTCGATGGTGCGTAATATCTGTACTTTGGTTCAGGGCATTTGTGGGGTCTGACGATAGACAAATCGGAATAAGTTGATTGTTCACAGTTTTGAGTTTTCTTAGACATCTGCAATTGTGGCGTATGATTCGATAAACAGCCCTATTTTAAGTATAGATTTATAAACACTCTGGAATTTTTTAATTGAAAGAGAGGAGATGCATTATGTGCAGTTTTTCAAAAATAATTCTGCAAGATGCCACATTTATAACTCTTGTTATAAATGTTACAAACAGTTTTAAATAAACGGGCAAACACTCGGAGAAACAGTAAAAAAATAAATAAATAAATAAAAAGAAACAAATAAATAACAAACAGTAAGGGAGTGTGAAAAAAAACCAAGCAAAACAAGAGAAAGTCTATTTGTCTAGTGACCTAGAAAACCTTGTAGGCAAGAAATAATTCTTACTCACCTACCGGTCTACCAGGAGCAGCTTAGGGTTTCACAAACCTTTTCTATAAGTAGCTACCGTTAAAGAGATAGGCGGTGGTGATTACTTAGGGGTCGTATAAAATTCGTAAAAAATCTCAACGAGGTAATTTGGTATTATAAGTCGAGTTGGTCACCACTTCAGTCAACGTTAGCCCTTCGTCATCGCTCTGACGAAGGGCTAACGCTCGAAACGTTAAATTCGGAACTATAAACAGTGGCTAATTTACGTTATCAACTCAGTTTATAATACCAAATTACCTTCTTAAACTCTCCAAACAACAAAGCACCACAGTTCTTTAGAAACTTTCCACCTTTAAAATCTTAATAGGAGGCACTACGATACGATATTTAAGCGAGAGTGGAATGCGCATAAGAAACTCTTAATGAAACTACTGGTAATCCTCCAAACAAGCTGAAATACTATTTCAGATGTTTTTAGCTCTGGCATACATGACTTACCGTATTAAGGAGAATGGAGGACCAGCGGACACAGGATTGTTACACTGCGCATGCTGTTCGCGAAGATACCGCGTCACGATCATGTCCAACGTAGGAGGTGACGGTGGGCGTGCAGGGCGAGAAAGATCGGAAGGTAGAAGCCGCTGACCAAAACAAACATGCAAACAAAGAAATCGATCGACGTATCATAAACAATATTGTAACACAAAACATTAATAAAATAATAATATCGTAACAATCAACAAATTATTATCCTTTTCGATACATAAATTTACACGAGATTAAAAAAAGACTTTTTCCATGAATTTCTTTGTTCTTATGGCAGGGGTGGGATAAGCACACGCCAAAATTATGATCAGCATTCAGATACAGTTATCCTGACCGCTCAATCGTCTAAACATTGTTATTACCTTTCCTGTTGGTGTTCCAGGGTGGTTGAATCGGTACCGCGTCAGGGATGGAGTCCCGGGAGTGCTAACACCAGAGGAGGCCGTAGAAAGGCTTGAGGAGTGATTGAATCGAACCTGTGTACAGTGACATGGGACATGACGGTAAGCATACGGTTAGTCTTGTGCGAAGAGATACGATCCACATTATGAGCCTGACTGCTTGCCCGCCTGATTCACTTGATCGACCGATCGACTGACCGAACGAGCGAGCTCTAACCTACTGAACGATGTACTGGTTGATTAGCTGATGGACGGACAAGCCGACTGACTGATAAACGAACAGCCGTAGTGACAGACAGACTGACTAACAAACTGACTGACGGGCTAATTGACTGACTGACGGACAGACGCAATGACAGACAGGCTGACTAACTAACTGACTGACGGGCTTATTGACTGACTGACTGACGGACAGACGGAATGACTGACAGACTGATTGTTTGACTAATTGACTGACTGCCTCACAAAGACGGAATAACTGACAGACTGGCAAACAAACTAACTGACTGACGGGCTGATTGACTGACTGAATGACTAACAGACTGATAAAGGAGGCAAGTTTCTAAAGAAGCGCTGTGGTGCTGCTTCGGTGGGAGAGAATAACAAAGTAATTCAGTATTACCAACTGAGTTGATAACGTAAATTGGCCACCGTAAAGAGTTTAAAAGCTGACGTTTCTGGCGTTAACCCTACATCAGTCGCTATGACGAAGAGCTAACACTCGAAATGTCAGCTTTACCCTTTATGGTGGCCAATGTACGTTATCAACTCAGTTGATAATACTGAATTGACCGAAAGACTGTCTAACGGATGGGCTGATCGACTGACTGACTGGTAGATTGACAAGCTCAATCACTTACTAACGGCTGACTAACTAATGGACTGGTGGACAAAGGAATGGAATGATGAAATGAAGGACAGATGGACTGACTTAATTTGTCGATTCTTTTTCCTGTAAAAGAATTTCACAGAAGAATTTCAGAAAAAAAAGGACAAATTTGGTCATTTTCATCATAACCCGATCACGCAGACTCGTGCCATTATTAAATGACTTCAGAAAATGCGATCGCTGTTACGAGATGATTGTATTTTCCTCATGAATCAAGGAACCTTGTGATCACAGAATACACTTAACAACGACAACATGCACCACATACTTTCCTATTAGTAGGCGTGTAAAGCAGATTTGATTCAGGTTTTGGGTCAGGTAGATTGGCTTCTCTCCGTAAAACCTCTGCAGTCTCATGAAGTCCTAGTCCAAAACAACCACACCTTTGATTAACAAATGAGCCAAACACCCTCAAGACTAGAACAAATTTAATTCGAGTGTCCAAAGTAATCTGGGACGCTTCGCCTTTGCTCTGCTAAGGGCTGTAATTGATCTAGACAACTCACGCCAAAACTAAAACCAGTTGCAATTTTGTCGCCTGCGTTTTCCCGCGCTTATTGGCTCCACGTGATATTTTTCTTCGTTCTGATTGGTTGTTTTGATTGCTATACGACACTCAAAATAAGAAGCAGAGACTTAACTACAAAGAGGCTTTACAACAAAGATTATTCCTACTAAATTATAGAAATAATCCAGCTCTGCATAACTGTTGGACTGTCAGATGACTTGGGACTTTCGTTTCTAAATTTCAAGAGTGTGTTATGAAGCGGGGTGTGATCTAAAAATAGGTTTAAAGGGAAATTCTTCAGTTTGTGATTCCGCCCCTTGACCTGATTTTCTCTTAATGCTCCTCGACGCTCCAAAACAAACCTTGGGTTGTGAGGTGACTGTGAACCAGTTGTAAAAGCTCTTTTGCCGGATATGAAATATGAGTCTGTGCAACAACATCAGCCTAAGAAAGTAAAGGCTGATATTTAGTTATTGGGCTTTACAGTGTTTGAAAGTGTCCTACTTAAGAGAACATCGAAATAAGTAAGAAAACCGACCCCACAGAAGCTATTGGGTAAGAGAAGTAAAAGGACAATTCAAACTCTAAAACTGTTAAATTTACATATGATTTCTTACTGGGCTGTTCTGATAATGCTCTAGAAAGCATTAATTTCTTAATTTCCTCTTAACTTAAAAGTATTTGGATGAAAACCGATAGTGTGACTATCTTACCTAATATCAAATGTTTGCTTTTAGGAGGAGATGGCAGGGAAACTGAGGATGTCCCTCCTCCCCTCCTCCCCTCCTTCGAAAAACAGAGAAAGCCTGAAGGCAGTCTCGATGACCATCCATTTTTAAACAAGAAATACCAAGAAGTAGATTCTGATAAATTCTTCAAATAAAATCATCGATTGTTCATTATTTAAGCAAAACTTTAATAATCGAAATTAGATTTTTCCGTACGTTTGCCGTTCAAACAAAAGTTAATGAGCAGTAAACTGTCGAGTAAAGACGCTGTTGAAGGTCTCCGCCCTCCCCTGTTTGAGACGACAGCTTGTGTCAATTTCAAGTTCATACCTTGTTTATTCTAGACAGGGACGGGACTGCAGAGGACGTCGCCAGGGATTTACCAGTGACTCTTTCAAGTAGCTCGGCAGCATATTTGCAGAAAAGGGCGTGGTCAGAAGCATTATCCTCAATGATCGGCTCTCGCATCAAAACTGTCAACAAATTCAAGACAAACGACATTGAGTCAACGTAAATGAAAGAAATGAAATGATGTTTTAGAAGGTCATCATGGCTGTAAATACGTCAAGATAGCTGGATATTTGGCGAGCTCTTTTGGCGCTTTTGTGGACTAAGACGAAGAGTCTTGAACTAGACAAAAGCTCTTGGCTGATTAAGTTGTTCAATGAAGGAATTACTACATAGCAAAATTATTCTGCTTATATAAGAATCACGAATGATTTGTTTTCTTTTAAGCGCTGGAAAAGTAAGCCATCTGTGATGGTGAGTGCTCGTTTTACATTTGAAAAAGTGTTTTGACCGTCCTCTATCGATTTTTACGACTTCTTTACCGATGTTGGCTAAACATTACAAACTTTGTAAGTCTTCGCAACGCAACCTTTTATCTTGCGCGAGATGAAAGCGTGATATCCCAAGCGGATAAGAGCTCAGGTAGCCTATCAGAACACAGGACTCGCTTCATCTTGCCTACCGGCACGCCCAGCTGTATAATATACATGGTTGGACAAGTGTGAAGAAAGCACCGCGCAGTGCAATACTCACTTTGTAACTGGCCGCTGTTAAACAGCTGTAGTTTTCCAATGACTTGTCTAATCTTGTCGCTCCTCGATAAACCACATAACGCTTTACAAGCCAGAGCACGAATACAATCTGCATCAACCAATGGCGTTTTCACCATCAGTAAGGAGAGCAGAACCTTGATGCCATTACTGGCCCTGACACATCCCCACATCTTGGATAAGATGTCGTCGCTGCTTTTAAAAGCCGGCTTGGATTTCGACTGAAATTTTGCAACAGCTCCGCTAATCTGCAAACAATGAAGACAAAAGTAATCATCGCGGTGACGCCAAACACTACTCAAGCAGTTGAAAAAAAAAACTGAAAAAAATCAGGCCTGTACCATAGTTAAACGGAAAACTGGAAAAAAGGAACAACGCACTCGGCCTAGCAGCTTAAAGCCTTAAACACTAAATACTTTTAAATTCAGCAAATATTCCTAACGTTTGAGCAGCAATTCTTTCATGAACTTTAATCAGCCTAAGACTGGGAGGAGAGCAGCATTGAGGAATGGGAGGGAGGGGGTTGAGGAACCGTGGAGAGGTAAACAAAGATTATTGTGTTGACTCCGATATTGACTCAACTTTACGCGACTTTATGATTACCAAGTCAGTTACAAAATGAAGAATTTTCGCCTGCTCTACCAACAAACTACGCCTGTAACTCTGTTTCCTATTTGTTTTTGCTTGTTTGTTTGTGTTGTTGTTGTTTTTTTGTCTGTCGCGAGAAAACTTTGAGAAACTCATGCGGGAGGGAGGGAACTCAATCGAAACGCGCACAAACCACTTACCCTGACTCGAGGACCGCACACACAGTTACAAATGACGTGGAGAGCGGCTTTCTGTACCTCAGAGTCATTGAGTAAACTCCCTTCAGCGCAACGCAGCAGAAGCCTAGAAAAAAAGATTTCTTATTATGACTGAATAGAGAGTATATAAGCCTTCTGGCCTCTTGCTATCAAATTTTTTCACGGGTCATTAAAATAAAGTGACTAAGAACATTTCTACTCCTTGTGATGATCACGAAGGACTTTTAATGGGAATTTTTCGAGTCTTCACGTCTAAATTAATTCTCTTCCCGTAGATCATACCTCATTCCTTTCTGTTGTTCTCCTGACGGAAGTTGCACTTCTTCACACAGCGCCATCTGAGCCTTAGGACCGACTGTCAACACAAACAGCATCTCTAAAGCAAGGCGGGTCACGTCGGCTGCTAATCGGATGGCGTCCGCTCTTGAATGGAGCAAAGAAAAATTGTAATACCTTAACTAGACAATACTAAAAAGCTTCTTGTACCTTTTTGAAGGCAGTAGAAAATCATTACATCTAATGTTCTGCTAAATGAATTATCAAAAACTTCAATTCCTTAAGTTGAAACGATTTCCGAGAATTTCAAAGTCCAGTAACACAGTCCTACAAGCAGACCTTTCCTGATTTTCCTGGACTCGTACAAACTCTGGAGAAATGATAGCAAAACCAATGACTTACCTATTACTGGTCACTCCCCAGTCTGACGATAGGGAGATCAACTGAAGCAGCAGGGTGAAGCCTTGAAGTCTGTTCATCATCTTTAGGAGAAAAAGAAAACATGTTACATTATAGCGAACTTGAGCAGTCAGGAAGGCAACGTCGAGGAAGACGTCGACTGAAATGATGAATTTTTACTTTTGGTTAGAATTTCGCGAGTGGCTGGATGTGTTTATCGTCTCTTACGGGGCCACAACTTCAGCATAACATATGTAAGCTATGCGAGTTCCAAAATGTAAGTTTTACTAATTTGCAATCGGTGTTTCCGTTCTCAGACCACACAACGTTGGGTGATTTCACGTTTTTGTTTTGCAGAGAGCATCTACGGAGATGTACAAAGTTCTAAAACGCACGTGCTAAGCAATTAGATCTTTTGTTTGGCCGCGTCCTCGTTTCAGGCCGTTGTGGTTTGCCACAAATCCCTAATAAAAACGAGAAAACGTGTGCACTCTGCCACTGTAAAGACCTCAGACAGAAGACAGTTTACTCTAGTTATAGGTAAATTGGCAAGGTGTGTCTATGCTTATGAACACTGGTGAATAAAATGAAAAAATAAAAACAAAAACAAAACAAAACAAGAAACGAACAAACACACAAATGAATGAAATTACTTCTCCACTCTATTCCTGAGAGCGAACCGTATATGTAAACTAGGAAACTTATGAATATAATAATAGTAATAACAATTATGATGATGATGACAATAATAATAACAATGATAATAATAATAATAATAATAATAATAATAATAATAATGATAATGATAATAATAATAATAATAATGATAATAATAATAATATTAAAACCGAAGAGAATAACAACTAACAACAACAAAGCAATGGAAGTAGGTGTTATGGTGTCCATCGAGGGGTTTCATAAGCTACGAGTTTGAAGCTGGACATTGTATCATGTCCCTGTGAAAAATACTATAACACTCTACATAGGAGTTCAATGCTACTATGTGCCCTCCACTTAATAAACCAAGATACGCCTCTGCGAAATAATCAACCACGACCATGTGACGCTTTTTTTTTTCTTTTGCGTTATTTCTCAGTTATTACCTCAACAGGCTCCCAACGCAGTGTTGTTGGAGCATACTCTAACATCAACTGACAGTTCTCCATTACACTGCTGTGAGACAGGGATGCAGCCTGAAAGAGAACAGTTGCTCATCAATATCAGTTGAACAAGATGATGCTTGGCTACCAAAGACAAAACTGACGAAGGGCTAACGCTCGAAACGTCAGCTTTTTTACCCTTTACGGTGGCTAATTTACGTTTTCAACCCAGTTGTTAACACTAAATTACCTGCTATACTCTCCCACCGACGCAGCACCACAGTTTCTTTACAAACTTACCCCTTTATTCAAAAACAGTGTCTTCTGCGTAAATATTTAAGACGATTTGGAGTGTTTGTTAGGCGAGGTTCATAAACTTTCGTGGCAAAAGTAGAAAATTTACAAGGATGGGATTAAATGTTAAGCAGAATACTGCCAAAAACCTTTGCCAGGTTTAAGTTAACTTCCGACCTCTCTGAACTAAAAAGCCGAGCAGGCGTAGTCCTTTTACATAACATAACATACTGAATTTGCCCATCTAAAGATATACAAATTTTCTCGTGATCAGTAGCACAGTTCACGTGCACAAACACAGAGAAGCAAACATAAACAAAAATATCTCTCGTACTTTTCCAGCTACAATGCCGAGACTTGGCACAAATAAAAAAGACATAATACTCTACAACTTTGCGTAATATCATGGATTTTTATTGAATTCTCATTTTTTTACAAATTTAATTTTTCCAAAAATATGCATAATTTAGGGCGTCACGCGTAACATTCCCATACACAAAATTATCATTATCTTAAAATTTCTTGTGTTTCTCGCAGAAGATATCAACGGAAAAAATCACCTAAAATATCACAATAAATCAGAGATTTCAGATGTATATGTACCAATTTGAAAGACAGACTAACCTTAGAGAAAAATAGCACTTTTTGTTCAAGTGTACAAGCATCACGCTCCATGTTTCAGTCCATGAAATCAGGAGAAAGGTATTCCCCTCGGCGGCATAGAATGCCGTGATAGTAAAAAGCTTGTTACAATGGAATTCTCATCTCCTAAAGAGCCAGTCCTGAAAGTTTTGGCGACTTTGCGTATTTCAATCTTGAGAATGAAGCAAATGTTTGATTCTTAAACACTATGAAACATACCGCGTCTTTCCGTAAATAAAGGATGCAATGCCAAATGTAAGCCATTCGCAGTACCGCCGGCGTTGGACCAAACATGTTAATTTCCTGCGGTGTCATTCTCATCTCATAACGAAGCTAACTGCTCATTTTCACGAGAAAATATAACAAATTGAGGGAGCAAGAAGCGTTTTTCTAAATCCCAAACGTTTTGAAACATTTCGTGTTTCGTGAAAACAGCCGCGCGTCACTTCGAAAACTCTCGACCACTTCGACCGCCATTTCACTCGGCTACGTGCAATAGAAGGAAAAACAACAGTTTTGTAACCACCCTAGAAGCTTCTAGAAGCTTTTTGTTGTGTAACAAGCCTGGTACACTTGAAAGAGATCATGCAAATAAAAATGGGTGGGTCGCAATGCATTATGGGTAATAGAGAAATTGCTGGAAATTAACCGAAATGTCCCAAAATAAAGCAATAAGTGAAAGAACTGTAATATATTCTCTAAATAAAGAGTTTCAAGAGGTTTTTGATTCCTTTATAAATATTTTGTATTTTTCTTGCATGTTACGCTATTGTTCATATGTACTGTGCTACTGATCCGTAGAATTAGAAAGTAGGCTCGGAAATTCACCTTATACGCTGGAACTGGAACTGGTGGTGTTCCACCCTCGTTCCTTGCAATAGATCTCCTCAGCGCATCTGCCCTGATGTGAAGATGGGCATCAAAATATCTCCGTAGAGCCATGCAAGTGTGTTTTGCTGTCTGCCGGCTGCCAAACACCTCATCATCACTCAGTAGTTCTGCCTCGTCGGGACGAAGGATTGAAAGCGTACTTAGCTGCCAGACAAAGTTAAACAAAAAAAAGATTCTTTTAGAATGGTTTGCAGCCAGTAATATTCGTTGTTTTTAAGATGCAAACGCAAGTGGAATAGGACCGTAAAATAGCTTGAAAAAATTTAAACGAGACTGCGCAGTCTGGAAAATGAAAACACGGCGTGCACTAAAAATACTTGTTAATTCATAGCGGTCGGCATGTCTCTAAACTACGTTTCAAAAATAACAAACCGTGATTTATTGAAGTGGAGGTGGCTGGCTATTGGTGGATATTCACTGAGTCTCGAAGCCGCGAGGTGATTATCCACCGCCAGCCATCGGCACTGAGGTGAATATTTGTTTTAGTATATACTTTAAGAGTAAGATAATATAGCAAAAAGGGATGATTTTAACTCATTTATTCCCGCGATGATTGCAATATTTCTGTGCGCAAATCACGCGCGAGTTTCTTGGAGGTGAACAGCAACGGATATTCGGAGTTTGAGTAGCCAATCAGAATGGGCCTTCAACGTTATTGACTATTTTATTACTTAAATTATCACTATTTAAATAAGTCGTTCTTTTATTTCTTTACGTATTGCATAATTTTTCGAATGAGTGTTATAAAAAAAAATTGCTACTCCTACGAGGACGGAAAGGTCACAGAACAAATAGACCTTGTGGTGTGATCCTACCCCAGGCGATTGAACTACACGATTCACGTTTCTCTGGGGTCCAAACCATGTCGAGTAATTAATAAATAAAACTGACTAATTACCTGGTTCACAAGCTTCCGCAAACCATCATTACTGTCGAACAATTCCAGCACTGCTCGAAATGAACACGTGAGCGAGAAAAAGAGAGTTGCGTGACATCTGCCAGAGTCGTGAGAACATTCTAGAAGCCACAATGCATACTTGACCAGGTCACTCAGCACAGGGTTTGGTAGGAGGGACACCTGAAACAAGTTATTTGAAACAGTTAGGGAGGTTCCGTCGACATATTCTGTTTATTAATTTCATGATCCTCTGACCCATGTAGAAAAAAGAGCACCAAGAATTTAATCATGAAAGTTTTTTTGTAGAATTAATGGTAGTTTTGTGAGATAACTTTTTTTGAGTGATTATCTTTATGTTCCTTATCTTTTTCTTTTTCTTTCTCCTTGCTTACAATTTTATTTATCCATTTAACCAGTTTTTCTTTAATTCCTTTTTTATCTCTCTTCATGCAGCAATAGGTGCTGTTAAGTTTTTTCTACCTGTGGTTTATATGTTATACATAAATAAGCTTTTTTTTGGGGGGGGGGGGAGGGAGATTCATGAAAAATAAGCAGAGATGTGTTATTCAATTCATTGTTATTTCATGTTTAACGGAATGATACTCGTTACCTCTTTCTTTTAGAAAATTCTGGTCTGCTCATAACACACAAATCATTGGTAAGTTAAATCTGCACTAAAATGACATATGGTTACTGTTTACCAAAATTTGAGTCAGTTTGTTGTTGGAAACTCAAAATCTTTCTTTTTTTTTTTTTGGCTGGAAATTTATGCTGAAATATATGATAAGATTAAATATCAAACATTTATCAAAACTTATTTATAAAGGCAAAAGTAGACAGAAAGAACTCTACAAGATCTCAATGTGTTTTAGGTCTCACATCGTAAGTTTGCATAAAAGCTCCCAGCGTATACCTGGCAATTCACTACAGAATACCCACTGGAGCTCCTACCGGTGCCAGGGTCTTATTGAAAGCACTGCCTTGTCTGTCAAAGTGAAAACCCAAAGGCGAATAATTGAGCCTTCAAGTTACAAACAAGTCATACCACTGAGTTTGAAAAGACAGTTAAATCAACTTAAAGTTGCTAGGAGATTGAACTCACTGACAGAGGGACAATCAGAGTTACAATACTCAAAAGTGAACTAACCCTTTCCATTGTAGCTATTCACTTCTTCCACTTCTCCATTACACAAACCGGATAATTCGCCATTTTGTGGCACAGTGCATGATGGTCCTGGCTCAGCAAGATTCACTTTCTTTATCTTGTTACTCACGCTGTTCCTGTTTTCGCTCTTGTTCCTGTTTGTCTTTGCTTTCAGGATAATCCTGTTTGACAGGTCTGTCACAGCAGGCTGTGTAAGGTCTGACAAGTCCTTTAAAATGTGCAGCCGTCGCAGCATAGCGGGAACCTAAACATGTGAAATTCAACATTTAATCTTCAGCTTATAGCTTACAAGAGTTTTTCAAACAAAAAAATGCAATGACTGACAATAGACAATTCCTGAGATGTGAAAAGCCAACTTTGCACTCAGACGTTTGAAACACAAATGCTGTTAACCAGAAAGCTAAAAAAAAACCCTCAGCACCCTAAAAAAAAAAAAAAAAAACCCTCAGCACCCTAACATCAATACTCATATCCTTCATACTGTTCTCTTGCATTTCTTAAGTTGCTGACAAGGAGAATTTAGCTTCTTCAACAGCTGATCATTTCCTTTATTCTTGTAACCTTAGTGGTCACTCTTAAAAATTGCTATATCCAACATATTGACCAGCTCCCTGTTGGCTTGTTAGCTCAGCTGGTAGAGCGCTGCACCGTTATCGCAGAGGTCATGGGTTCAAATCCCATACGGGCCTGAACATTTTTTTCAGGTCTTATTTCAACTACTAGTTCAGTAGTGTTCTTGGCTGTGAGGATCTCTTATACTTATTTCTTCACCACAGTGCAACTATATGAATTTCATATATCTAAAATTATCATTGCTATACTGACTTACCAAGGTGGAGTTTTCTTCTCTGAATACTGCAGCAATATCCTGGCTCTCCATGGCAAATGCTAAAAGACCTGTTTAGAAATAATAATTATCATTTGAAGTGATACCTGATACCTGAAATTAAAAAATAAATTAAAAATGCAACTGCAGCAATACACATAAAAAACAAACAAAAAGGAATATTAGAATCCTCAATCAAACCATGACTGTCTATATCTCAACTCTTCACACCCTAACATCAGTATGCATATCCTCCATACTGTTCTCTATACATTTTCTAATGCACTGACAAGGAGAATTTGTTTAACAATCAGGAGGTTCTTCAGTTGCTTATCATTTCCTTTTTTCTTGCGATCTTAATGTTTGATTCAGGGTTGATATTGAAAGAAGAAATTAGATGCTAGTCACTCTCATGGGTTAACCTAATGTAAATAACCTTGGATCACCAAACTAAAACACCCTTCTACTTGCACCCAGTTTATAAAGGTGTAAACAAAATTGAGTAAGTTCAGAAACTCAGAAGCTGTACAGGAATTAGGTAAATCTAATTTTCCCAAGGAGAGCACTAAATGCTAAATATTTAGTCAATTCAATTTTCTTTTTTTTTTCCTTTTGTTTTTGGTATGGCGACCAAAATGTTCAAAGCCTGAAGTACTGTGAAAAGTAAAACCAGTAAACTATGCTATAAATACCTGTAGCATATGATCTCAGGGGTTCTGAGGCTTCTCTGGCCCACTTGCATAAACGATTAAGCATTGCTTCCTACATGTACATGATTGACATCAAATTCATTGATAGGAAATATGTAGAGAAAGATGTTTTTTGTCATTTCACAAGCGTGGGACAAAGAAGAAAAAGAAAAGGAAAAGAGATCTTATTTGTTGTGGCTCAGTGGTAGAGCATTGGACCCCAGAATCTGAAGGTATAAGGTTCAATTCAACATGGAGACTCAGAATTTTTTTCTTTGTCACATGCTTGTGACAAGACAAAAAACATCTTTCTCTATTTCTTTAGCAAGCTTAAACCTTAAAATCTCTCTCATTCTATTTAAGAAATATGTAGTTATGAATTAAGGAACAATGAAAGTGGATCTGAAAAGTTTGCATTTTTTTAAAGTTTTTTTGCACTAAAGTGAGGTGACTGAGAGCAACAAATAAGATCTCTTTTCCTTTTCTGTTTTTCATGATATAACTACAAGAAATTCATGTTTTTTATCTATAATTTGATGAAATAGCAATTGTATGAGTTAATTCTGAGTATTTTTTCTGGAAAGGACAAGGGGTGCCATGCCACAGAAACTGGACACATTGATCTGGATTTTTACATAGAACTCAAGCTGAAGAAAGAAAGTCACATCTTAAGATTACTAAGTTAAACCCTTTAACTCCCAGAAGTGATTAACAGATAACTTCTCCCCATAATATCCATACATTATCCAGCACAAAGGTAATGAGAATACTCAGACTTATCAGGTAGAAGTTGTCATCTTGATTTAACACCAAATTCTCGTAACTAATTCACAAGGAAATGTGTTGCAGCTAGAGCAGATAATTAACAATCAGATCTTAGGAGTTAAAGGATTAAGAATACCTTTCTAAACTTACCATATCCTGAAAAACTGCAGCACTTTCCAGCCCAGGCATGGCATTTAACAACACTCTGGCTGCAGTGCAGTTCAGATTAAACTGTTCCACAGTGCTCATGATATAGGAGTTCACTAGTTTGTCCATAAATTCATCATTTCTGAACAGTGTCTTCAAAAGATGGCCTAATGCACAGTCTGGATCAGCTCTACCTGAAATGTTCATGATAGAGAAAACAAGAGCTCATTTTATTTTGAATAATTTAATACAATCAAGACCTCTTATTGACTGAGAGCAAGATCTGCACTGTTAAAATTACAGACTAAGTTTTTTTCCCTTAGGACATACATCTGAGCCAAAAAAAAAAAAAAAGTTCTGTCACTTAAGAGTATGGACTGAGAAAATGAGGCTCATAAGATTTTTAATAATCAGGGTCCAATAAAAGGAGAAGATTCTAATTAAAGCCAAAATTTAAAATTTTTCAAGCTTTTCAGTGAAATACAACCCACTAAATTGACCAATCATTGTGCATGTACTAACTGAGAAAACATTTATAATAAAGTAATTAATTTCATTGACAGCCAGGCTATATCAGTTTGACCACATGAGGCCATCACTGTGACATGGACACTTCTCACACCAAGCCTCATCTAAGTTCTAGTGTTTTCTTGTGACTCAAGTAAGTAGATAAGTATAGTGCCTCTTTAACACAGTAAGTCCAGTGAAGATTCCACTGGGAACAAAAAGAAGAATTGACATTGAATAAGAAGCAAGAACAACACTTCTCATTCATGAAAGTTTGAATTGTTGTTGTTTGTCATGTGTTATCATTCTTTTTCATGCAGAGTGTGTCTTGGACCTGTTTCATTATTGGCAGGCCTTGGTTCTCTTCAATATACATATAATTTGTTTCTTATCGGCTTGCAGTTAATGGAAGAGGTTTACACAACAAACACTCTGACAAAGGGCTAATGCTTGAAATGTTTTGAAACTCTTTACGGTGGCCAATTAACATTATCAACTCAGTTAATAAAACCAAATTATCTTGTTAAACTCCACCACTGATGCAGCATCACAGGTTTTTCAAAGAAACTTACCCCTTTTAGGTCTGGCTATCCTTCCTAGTATCTGAGAATACCTTACACTACATTACCTAGTGTATTTGTAATAGATGTTATAATGTATAAAACACAAATAGTGTGTAATATGAAAAGGTAGCTTTGCACTTTTACCTGGATGCCAATCATCAAAAGGATCTGGATCTAGTTTATGATATGCCTCATTCTCACATTCCACAAGCTCTGCTATCCTGCATGAGTGATTTTAAAATGTAAAATACTTTTGAATCTACTTTTTGCCAAATTGTTTGTTCACTTTTTGTAGAGCCCAACATGAACAATGTTACTGATCTTACAGTTCCAGTAAGTAGTCATACACAATGAGTGTGTATCACACAATTATCACGGCCAAGGCTTGAAACTAAAAACTCCCCTCCAGAATCTAGCACACAAATCATTCGTCCATTGTCTTTCCCATTTATTTTCTACCTTTCCATGCTATGTTTTATACGTTCTGAGAGAGGAAAAGGAATTTTTTTCGGTGTGTAATGACTGCGACATGCTAACCCAACAACAGTTTTATCATTGGCAGACCACCATGAGCCTCGCTAGGTGGAAGGTATCTGTTGACATGTAAGATGAACTGGAGAAACCAGTCAATCATTGTGTAATTCATAATAATAATAATTTCAAAGCATATTAACGAATGAAACCAATTGCATTGAGGCAGCTACTTGAAAGCTTTCAGAGGTTATTACCGTCTTTTTTTTTGTTTGATTTTTTTGCAAATTTAAAAAAAGATACTACTTCTAATACACTTCACCAACCTTTGTAGAGTTTTAACGGGTGATAGATTATTCTGATCTTCCTTTCGCCAAGTATCCAAAAGGGTACTGAGTTCAGAGGTGCTACAAATAGACAATTTACCTCAACGTGCAGAGTTTCGAAGATCGAAAAGCTCGCCATTTTGATCCGAAAGATATGATACAAGATTAAATGGTCTTCCTCTTCGAAAGTGATATCACTTTTCTCGGCATAATTACTCTGATATTGCTGCGAGTGATTTTGTTGACTGTGTCAAGATCAGATGTAATTCCTGTGTGTAAACTATATTTACGACGAAGTTTAGTCAAATGGCGAGTTCCAACACAACACGCGCTAAGTCCCAGGCTATTATCAAATTTCGCGTGGAATGCCTGGTTGTTATTGACCTCTAACCAGTCTTTTTTATCTTGCAACTCGGTCGGCTGTGATCTTATTTGGAATGGTTCACCTTTAACGACCAAAAATAATCATGACAAATGAATGACCTCCATTGTATTTTGCCCCACTTAACTTTTGATTATAGTTTGATAAAGTTTTGAAGTGCTTGAGAGGAAATTAGAGTACCACAACTGAAGTTCAGAAAGGTACACACAAGTTACTTAAACAGTTTATGTTATGAGTTTACGTTTTCTTCTTTGAAGGCTCATCACCAGATGATTACTTGGACAAGTTGAGGCAGTTTTCTGTGTAGGGTATGGAGTAGCATGGGGATCTGGTTTTCATACCATGTTTACCCCAATTGTCGTTTCTGAATTTTACAGTAAATGTCTTACTTTTTTGGTCCATCACTTTCTGTCATTTGTCCTGACTTTCTCTGATACTTGTCTTCCGAATTTTTCAAACGGTTCATTAACAGAACAAACCTGCAAAAATTTTCCCTGACATCTGAACCTTGGAATATATTGACCGATCAGCTTGACAGGTATGAAACCATCGTTTGGATTCTGCTATATTTACTCCCCTGGTCTGGGAACCAAATGATCTTTACGTAAGGATATTAAAACGGTTTTCAAATGAGGTCCGCCAAAACAAAGCAAAGTACTCATTACCAGCCACAAAATCAACAAATAGCTAATCACACAAGTAAACAGACAATTAGGCAATCGAGCAATCAGAATTATGGACAATTCCATACCGTTAAACGTGGAAGTCGTTATTGGTATTTTACTTAGTTCTCGGGGCAAGTTTTGTTTGCCAATCGCACTGCAAAGCAATGCAAAACCAAACAAATAATTCCAATCAATTTTTTGGTTTCTCCACTGTTTTCCATTCTGCTGGTAATAGGTTGGATCAACAGCTAAAGAACCTTGAGGGCGGCCGGCCAACCCCGATGGTCTCCTGACAGCAGAATGTATATTGCCTACCTCTGCGATTTGCAAGAGAAGCGTCGAGAAGACTTGCAATTATCCATGCATGTCAAGTGCTAAGAACGGTCGTTTCTCTTACAACTAATGAAGAAATATGCAGGTAATTCATTGATCTGTTTGAGTACTAACAGTCGTCGATAAGACGCCCGATTAGAGCTAACCAACATATCGTAATGAAATGATTGTGGTGTAGGCTTTCTACGGTATCATTTTGACTCATGTCGTGTTAATCATTCTTTAGATGGACAAGCCATTGCAAAACGGTTTTGTGCGCAAATCACGAACGCAACGGGGGCCATTGAACGGCTGTTCAAGGAGTACACAGGACAAAACGTTGACATGGTGGGTTGTAAATACCCCTCTATAATTGCGGTTGAAGACGCGTTAAGCATCGACAGTCCACTGTGGAGTGTACTAAACGATGATATCCAACCGCAGTCTGCTGTTCCCTATTGTTCAAAGAGGCAACTCATTGATTCGGTTCACACACGCAAAAGATGCTCAGAGGAAATAGTCAGCACCTAAGAAGAAAGGGCTCGGATGTTCAGTCATTTCGAGGGAAAGTTGAAGGTATTGGACACCTGGATGTACTTCCTTCTCGCGTTGCTCTTCGCTAGATATTCGTCTTTTTACTTATGTCTTTTCTTGTTCTCTTTCGCGTTCCTTTCACCGTATTCTGCATATTTTGGTGTCCTCTCTAACTTTTTTGGGCGTTTTTCTCGACTTGCTTTACGTAATTACTTCTTGTTTTTTTTTGGTCTCTCAGTCTCTTTCTTTTCATCCTGTTTTCACACAAAACCCTCTCTCCACAAACTTGAATCATAACAATTTCCTCTCGTTGACAAAGCTTTAGCTCTGCCGGTATTGTTGCGTTGCAAGTTGATCAGAAAATGTAAAATATTGAGAATTACTGTTCAACTTCAACCTCACCAGTTTGATTTGGCGCTCAAAACGCGGGTTGCAAATTATTTGCTTACGCGGCTTCACAGCTATCAGCCCACGTGAAGCCCTCGTGCAATGCCTAGTTGTGTGCCCGCGGTACGCTACACTGAAGCTCGACACTCGGATATGCGCACTTCATTGTCATCTGCCGGTGTTTCCTTACGCACACCTCGATGATCGAGGTCTATTACGAAGTTCTATCCACAAACATTACGCTATTGACATTGTTAATCCTCACAGTATGCAGGACGCGTGTCATATGAACTTCGTAAGAGACTTCACTCACCATGGAGTCTCTGTGGCTCGGTAGTAGAGCATCGGAGAGCAGAATCCGAAGGTCTAAAGTTCGATTCCTCATGGGAACTCAGAAGTTTTCTTTGTCCCACGCTCGTCACAAGACTAAAATCATCTTCATTTCTTAACCGAGCTCAAAACTTACCATCTCTCTTATTTCTCGCTAACTGCTTGTTTATGAAATTGCAACTCTTCGTAAGCGCTTATATGAATGCATTATGAATTCACTTGAAAAATTGTTGTAAATTAATCACACATACATATGCATGCATAGGGAGCCCTGAACGAAAAAAAATCGACATATATATGTATATAATTTATTCGCCCGTCGGGAGGTCCGTATTGGGAAAAACTGTGCCCTCCGTCTTGATTACTCAAGGAAGAGGGCACAGTTTTTCCCAATACGGACCGACCCCAGGCTGGTGAATAACATTTTACATTTTACTACATAAATGAGTCCTCACATACATTCATAAAGTAGTCTGGAACATACCAGAAGCTTACAAAAGAACTATTTTAGTAGTATTACTTAATAACTGTGTCATCAACTGCGTCACTTGATGTCAACATGAATAAGCAGTCTGGGGATTTCTAGAAGCTCATATTTACAAAAACAATTACTCATAACAATAGATTCTTGCCGAACGAAGTCGAAAGTCGCTAAATATAAGTATTCCTTTCGCGATGACAAAAACCGAAAAAAGGAAGAAGGTGCCGTTAACTTTGCATAAAGATGCATTTCTGAATCAAAAAGTCATTCTCTTTGAATGTTGACGACCTCACCTCGAATCGAGCCAGTAAGAGGGCAAGAAAATTAGGAGCTTGCAACCATCTGGAGAATTCAATTGACTTCTGAATAAACGGGTTCCTATAATTAGAAATTTATTATCACTTTGTTCCGTAATGATACTCAGTCCAACACGTTCGAAAATTCAGATCGAGAGTAATTAAGGCATCTTATGTTTATTATGAAATTTTTTATAAGACTGGTAGGCATGAAACGTTCAAGGCGTTTTAAATGAGCAAACACGTTTGACGCTGAATAATTCTGAGGAGAAACCCTAAATAAAAACATAGATAGTTATCAGATAGGTAAACACTGTTCTGTTGGGATAGAAATGGCGGGAATGACAATAACAATTGCAGTAATGACGATGATGATACATGTAAATAATAAAAATACTCATAACCATACTAATAAAATGATTCATGATAATCTCTAGATGGGTAAATTCTCGTGTAGCTTTAATGTTTCCGAATACCGTTGCTGATCGGCAAATTAGCATACTATTCTTCCTGTTGATCAAAGATTAGCATCATGACATCATTATTCTTTTGAATCAGCCAATCATGTGAGAGACCCGGAGACAGAGTGAATTGTTTGGGAGCCTTTCCTTCTTCGAAAGACCCTGGGAGAAGAGGGAGGACGAAAAATGAAAAACAGACTTCGGTGAAGTTTCTTTCTTTAATTTGCATTACCTCTATTGTAACCACCATTTACTCGCTCAAATATTTTTAGGTTTATGAAAAATCTTGTTGTAATTACAGCCCTAAATCTTTCGGGCTCTTTGGAAAGAATTTGGTTAAGTTTAAGGGAAAAGAAGTAAAATGTTATTTACCAGCCTAGGGTCGGTCCGTATTGGGAAAAACTGTGCCCTCCGTCTTGAGTCCTCCCCCCTTCTCCCACGGTCTTTCGAAGAAGGAAAGGCTCCCAAACAATGCACTCTGTCTCCGTCACCCCTATCTACCAACCTTGTGAACAAGGCGTAAGTTCATTTTGTTTTCTTAGTCTTTTGGGGTTTTTGGGTTTTTTTTTTTTTTTTGGGGGGGGGAGAGAGTGGTGCGAAGGGGAAAAGGGAGATCGATGTCATTTGACTTCCGTTATTTTTCCCTAAAGTTATCTAGTACATTATTCCATATGTTCGAGCCTTTCTACTAATCTAGCGTTTCTTCAACTGAGTGTTTTTCTATCTTTGCAAGATGTTCCCTAAACCATCGACATGCGTCACTCGGTGGGCGTTTAGATTAAACTTATCGCCAAGAGATATTGCTTTTCTTATCTTTTCATTATTATTATTCATTTTAAAAATTGTTCTCAGGGGAAGAGGGATTGGTTAGCCTTTCACTCCCAGTGGTGATCACTATGAATCTTCTTCCTATGATATCCATACATCATTCAGCAGACAGGTAATGAGAATATTCAAACTTATCAGGTAGAGGTTGTTATCTTGATCTAACATCAAATTCTTGTATCCAATTAAAAAGGAAATGTGTAGAACAAAGAGGGGAGAATTAACAGTCAGATCTTGAAAGTTAAAGGTTTAACCTCCCCCCAGCCCACCCCCGTTTGCCTATTATCTTTCCTGAGAGTAAGCCAGCCAACATATAACATCCGCACGCTCACGCGATTCTCTTCTCGAAAAAAAAATAGAAACGAAGGAAGCATTTTTGTCTTAAAACACAGTACATCATAAGAAAATAGAAACAATGAAAAAAAAGTGAAAATAAAATAAGAGACATTTTTCAATCCTGCGGTGTCCCTTTTTATCTCCAAGGTGTAGAAACAAACAGTGCCTTAGTACACATATTTATAGGAGACTATATCTGTTGGACATTTTTCTTCTCGGCGCCTGTCGGTGGAGTGAACTTTTTATCTATTTTGGCTCATTTGCATTTTGGGCGTTAAAATTTAAATTTTTTGTCGGCCGCTTGATCGCAAATAAACGCTTGCCAATTACTGATAATTGTCAAAAAATATACAAAAACGTTATAGAAAAAAGCAAGACGAATCAATATACACTTGTAAAAGCAAAAGGAGACCAAACTAAAACAAGAAACGAAAACGAAGAAAGAAAAAGCAAAAGGAAATTAGAAACTGTTGGAAATGGGATAATGTCTTGACAGCTGACAGTTGAAACAGTCTGATGACGTCACTAAACTTTGTTATCTGTAACCAGATGGCTTCAAGCTTCAAGGATCTCTCACTTGATTGGCTGATTCAAAACAATGATGATGTCATGATTCTAATCTTTGATCAACAGGAAGAATATCATGCTAATTTGCCGATCAGCAACGGTGTTCCAAAACATTAAAGCTACACGAGAATTTACCCATCTACAGATTATCATTATTCATTTTATTAGTATGGTTATTAGTATTTTTATTATTTACATGTATCATCAACTTCATTATTGCAATTGTTATTGTCATTCTCGCCATTTCTATCCCAACAGAACAGTGTTTACCTATCTGATAACTATCTATGTTTTTACGGAGGGTTTCTCCTCAGAATTATTCAGCGTCAAAGGTGTTTGCTCATTTGAAACGCCTCGAACGTTTCATGCTTAACAGTCTTATAAAAAAAATTCATGATAAACATAAGATGCCTCAATTACTCTCGATCTAAATTTTCGAACGTGTTGGATTGAGTATCAATATGGAACCAAGTGATGATAAATTTCTTATTATAGGAACCCGTTTATTCAGAAGTTAATTGAATTCTCCAGATGGTTGCAAGCTCCGAATTTTAAGAGAGAGAATGATTCTTGGATTCAGAAATACATCTTTATGCAAAGTTAACGGCACCTTCTTCCTTTTTTCGGTTTCTGTCATCGCGAAAGGAATATTTATAGGTAGCGACTTTCGACCTTGTTCGGCAAAAATCTATTGTTATGAGTAATTGTTGTTGAAAATATAAGCTTCTAGAAATCTCCAGACTGCTTATTCATGCTGACATCAAGCGAAGCCGTTGATGACGCATTTAATACGTAACACTACTAAAATAGTTCTTTTTTAAGCCTCTGGAATGTTCCGGAACACTTTGTGAATGTATATAAGGACTCATTTATGTAGTGGTAGTTGTTGTTATTGTCGGGAGTGACCGACTGTGAAAGAAGCTACACCTTGAGAGAGATCTATGGTGGAAGATTGCTAATTTCAAGAAACGTTGGAGGAAAATATGAGTTTGGCTCAGTAGCGAACTAAGGTATAGACTGTAGTGGGCTTAAGTAAGTTTATCGAGGATAATTATTGAACTGCCTCAGTCAGGAGTCACCCTTATTAAGTTTATTAGTCGTTGTTTAATAAAGTAGTTGAGTAGGACTGCAGTATTTTTCTGTCGGTAAGATTATACGGTAATACTATTCATTCTCAGAGAGACTCCTTAGAGAAAGGTATTTTTTTGGCTATTTTTGTGCCGTTTGAAACATTGAAAACACGGTTATTCTATATAAAATTCAGTTGTTACCTGCTGATGATGTGCCGTCCATAATTAATCATCGCCGATGATCATTATCTCCACTATTTGGATTTCGTTGTTAAACAATTATTTTAAAGCTTATTATTACCATTATCTTGGTATATTAAGCATTTTTGGGTCAACATATTTTTAGAGTACTTTGCTTCTGTATGTTTTATCTCTGATAAAGTGCTTGTTAAATAAGCTTTGCTTTTACAGTTCTAGATCTAAGTGGTCGTTATGCGTCACTCGGTGGACGTTTAGATTAAGTTTATTGCAAAGAGATGTTGCTTTTCTTCTCTTGTCATTATTACTATTCCTTTTAAAAATTGTTCTCAGGGGAAGTGGGATTGGTTAGCCTTTCACTCCCAGTGGTGATCACTATGGATCTTCTTCCTATGATATCCATACATAATTCAGCAGACAGGTAATGAGAATATTCAAACTTATCAGGTAGAGGTTATTATCTTGATCTAACATCAAATTCTTGTATCCAATTAAAAAGGAAATGTGTGGAACAAAGAGGGGAGAATTAACAGTCAGATCTTGAAAGTTAAAGGTTTAACCTCCCCCCAGTCATCCCTGTTTGCCTTCCTGAGAGTGAGCCAGCCAACATATTACATCCCACGCTCACGCGATTCTCTTCTTGAAGAAAAAAAAAATAAAAGAAGGAAGCACTTTTGTCTTAAAAGACCGTACATAAAAAGAAAATAGAAACAATGAAAAAAAAGTGAAAATAAAATAAGAGACATTTTTCAATCCTGCGGTGTCCCTTTTTATTTCCAAGGTGTAGAAACAAACAGTGCCTTAGTATATATATTTATAGGAGACTATATATGTTGGACATTTTTCTTCTCGGCGCCTGTCGGTGGAGTGAACTTTTTATCTATTTTGGCTCATTTGCATTTTGGGCGTTAAAATTTAAATTTTTTGTCGGCCGCTTGATCGCAAATAAACGCTTGCCAATTACTGATAGTTGTCAAAAAATATACAAAAACGTTATAGAAAAAAGCAAGACGAATCAATATACACTTGCAAAAGCAAAAGGAGACTAAACTAAAACAAGAAACGAAAACGAAGAAAGAAAAAGCAAAAGGAAATTAGAAACTGTTGGAAATGGGATAATGTCTTGACAGCTGACGGTTGAAACAGTCTGATGACGTCACTAAACTTTGTTATCTGTAACCAGATGGCTTCAAGCTTTAAGGATCTCTTACTTGATTGGTTGATTCAAAACAATGATGATGTCATGATTCTAATCTTTGACCAACAAAGAGAATATTATGCTAATTTGCCGATCAGCAACGGTATTCCAAATCATTAAAGCTACACGAGAATTTACCCTTCTATAGATTATCGTTGTTTATTTTATCGGTATGGTTATTAGTATTTTTATTATTTACATGTATCATCATCGTCATTATTGCAATTGTTATTGTTATTCTCGCCATTTCTATCCCAACAGAACAGTGCTTACCTTTCTAATAACTATCTATTTTTTACGGAGGGTTTCTCCTTAGAATTATTCAGCGGCAAAGGTGTTTGCTCATTTAAAACGCCTTGAACGTTTTATTCTTAACAGTGTTATAAAAAATTTCATAATAACCATAAGATGCCTCAGTTGCTCTCGATTTGAATTTTCTAACGTGTTGGATTGATTATCATGACAGAACCAAGTGATAATAAAATTCTAGTTATATAAACCTGTTTATTCAGAAGTTAATTGCTTTCTCCAGATGGTGGCAAGCTTATAATTTTTTTGCGCTCTGACTTGCTCTGTTCGAGGTGAGGTCATCAACTTTTAAGAGAATGATTATTGGATTCTGAAATACATCTTTATGCAAAGTTGACGGCACCGTCTTCCTTTTTTTTGGTTTTTGACATCACGGAAGGAATATTTATATTCGGCGACTTCCGACTTTGTTCGGCAGGAATCTATTCATTCTCAGAGAGACATCTTAGAGAAAGGTAATTTTTTCCAGGCAATATTTGTACCGCGTGGAACATTGAAAATTTAGTTATTCTAAATATTATATAGTTCAGTTGTTACCTGCTGATGATGTGCCGTGTATAATTGATCATCGTCGATGATCATCATCTCTATTATTTCGACTCGGTTGTTAAATAATTATTTTAAAGCTCGCTGATGGTTTTTAGTACCATACAAGTACTGATTCTAATTCTGATCGAGGCGACTTCGACGGACATAAGAGTGTTATTGTGTTAATATCATTATCTCGGTATATTTAGCATTTTGGGCCAATTTTTTTTAGAGTACTTTGCTTCTGTATGCTTTATCTCTGATAAAGTGTTTGTTAGATAAGCTTTGCTTATATAGTTCTAGATCTAGGTGGTCGTTATAGCTGAATTATATTCACACATTTACCTGTTTTCCTCTTGACAAAAAAAGGAAAAACTGCTGAAATATTTTGTCTTAAAATAGTACATTAAATAGGAAGAAAACAAGACAACATTGGAGGGAAAAAAAACCCGTGGGAGAGATCATGCAATTCTGAGTTAATCCACTTATTGTTATCAACGGACGGGAAACGCACCGCGCGCTAGAATGTATAAAAAAAAGATTTGTTGGACATTTTTCTTCACGGCACCTATCGGTTAAATTAGCTATTATATTTTGTTTAATTTACATTATTTGTTCTTGGCCGCTCGTTCTAAAGAAAACGGCTAACTACTAATAACTTAAAGAAAAATAAAAGGTAAAATGATGGTGATAATAGATAATTGATGTTCGGCATTAAAGAAAACATAATAATATTATTACTGTTTATTTATTTATTTTTTTTATTATTATTATTTTTTTTGGTATTTATTTTTTCCTTCATTTCAACAGATTAGAGTCTAATGAATAATTACAAGTAAGATAAGAGGATGGAGAAGGGCACAATATGGCAAGCTAATTAGATGCCCTTTACCTTAAATTACATTTTTTCATACAGTAAAAGGAAGCGATACAATAATATAAGATATAAGATACAAATATAAGATACAAATATAATAACTACAACAACAACAACAATAACAAGTCTTTATTTCTCACAAAAATGGAATTACAGTGAAATAAGAAAATTGATTATAATGAACAGGAAAAATAAACATAGCTGTATCATTTTGGAGCCTAGAGGCTGGGGGAACCGTTAGGTTTTCGAGCTAGCCCTCTATGAATTATTATAACTATTGCTATCATTGTTATTATTTATATGATTATTTGTTACCTTTGAATTATTGGTTGAAAGTCAATTGGTCACTGTGCTGTATCAGTAGCTTTATCAGTAGCCACATGCAGTCTCAGACTGCCTATCGTTCCTTTATCGGTGGGAGAACTTAACTAGGCAGCACAACAATCAGCGGATTGCTTATTTTCCTACCAAAAAAGGAACGATTTGACTCATTACATTCGATTTTGATTATTTTTTATCGTTTTTTTGTTTCCGCAAAGATTGTCATGAATCCCCAGGTTGTTCTGTTGCTCATGCTGGTAGCCGTCCCCAGCACATCTGCGAGTATGTTGCTACTGCCATTTTGTAATGTTTAACTTCTAGTCAACCGAGTGATTCCCTATGAAACCTTATAACCAAAAGAAGTTTAGCATGATAGATGCATTACAAATTCCAACCCTATTCTGAACAGGCTTTTCTGTATCTGAAGGAGACCTTGAAGGAGTTAACCCGTTACTCCAAATTTTGACAGAAATGATACACTAAGTACTTGTAACAACCGGTCTAAACCATTCAACGAGTCAGTTAACTTCTGAATTGTGTATGATGCAGGAAATTTAATTTGTACTCCAATCGTTTTGTGAGAGTTTCAGTAAATTGGAAGGCTTTATCTCTCATCGAGAACAAAGGGAAACTAACCTTTGCTACTGCTATCATTGTTATTATTTATATGATTATTTGTTACCTTTGAATTACTGGTTGAAACTCAGTTGGTCACTGTGCTGTATCAGTAGCTATATCAGTAGCGACATGCAGTCTCAGACTACCTATCGTTCCTGTATCGGTGGGAGAACTTAACTAGGCAGCACAACAATCGTGTTTGTTGCTATCAAGAAATTGTGTTCGGCTACGTTCGGGACGGAGTCAGACCTTCTTAGGCGCCCTCCGGAGAAAAAAATTCACACGGGCTGTTTTTAAGTAAACTTTCAGAAACTATGAATCAACGAATAGGTTATTAAATACAGAACTCGATAAAATCACAACCATAAACTGAAAAAATATAAAGTGGAAGTTGATGGTTATCAAACTTTGTCTTTGATGAAAAGTCACTGCAAAATCTCAATCGCAAAAGATCAATCACTAAAAGTAAGCTGCTCAAGTCGTGAAGTAGCCCCTAATATTCATTATATATTTTTTTCATGTGTTTCTTTTAATCATCTGCTAGTAATTTGTCCAGGCTATCTGTTTACTTGTGCAAATCAACAAAAGTGTATCCCAGAGTTTTACCGCTGCGATGGGAACACTGACTGTAGTGATGGATCAGACGAACAATGCAGTAAGTACTGATGTTGATAGGTAACTTCTACTTCTGTACATCTTCTTATTCTTTATATGGGCTTAGCGTAAAATGCTATTCTCAAAAGTAATATTAAATTGGAAGACTAACTCTCTTTTCAAAAATATAGAATAAAAAAAATACATTTTCCAAGAACCCCTCATTTGCAAGAACACCTCCAAGACGGCGAAATAAAGCTTTGACGTAAATAATATGCAGAGGTAGTTTTACAAAACTGAAATGGCTATTGGTTGAATGCCGTCACATTGGGCCATCTTTAGAATAAGAACTTTAATGGCATGAAGACGGTTCTTGTAATGGCCAAAGTCACTTCCAGATTTCTCGAGTATATTGGGTTCCCCAAGCATTAGCATATTAATTTGAAAAGAGCTTTTCTAGAAATATAGTCATGCACCCATCGGCATTGCCTTAATTAACTGTATGAATTGACCGCGAAAAGGCGAAAACGCGAACGGTCTCCAAGGGATATTAAATTGCTCATGTAGAGTTTACGAATAAATTTTTCATCTACACGTAAACTTTTGTCGCCAGTGCGCCATAACCAAAATTTCATAGAGCTTAACAATATTGTAATGATGCTAATAGACCAATTGAGTAACTTTTCCTTTTCTTTCATGTTCTACCTACGCCAATCAGCTAACGGTAAGTATCATAAATCCAAATCTATCTCTATGTCGTCTCCTTGTAATACTGCTCGGATAACCGCATTAAAGGAATGGCATATTTTGAACACGTCGCTTGTATTTATTTGATTTACATGTAACTATCGATAGAAAATCTAAGGTTGAGGATCTTTGAAGTATCAAAAAAATGATTTTAAGAGATGGATTGAAACAACAAAAACGGAACACAAACCAAGGTTAGCTGGTCACCTCCTGCTTGATAGTGAGGCTGTATAAGATATGGAGTAAAGAAACTGATTTCAGTTTATCTTTTTTTCATATATGTTTACAAAGCCTTTCTGTCAAGACAACTAAAATTCACAGATATTCAAAAACTATGAATCGACGAAAAGGTTATTAAATATAGAGCTCGATAAAATCTTAACCACAAACTGAAAAAATATAAAGTGGAAGTTGACGGTTATCAAACTTTGTCTTTGATGAAAAGTTACTACAAAATCTCTATCACAAAAGATCAATCACTAAAAGTAAGCTGCTCAAGTCGTTAAGTAGCCCTTTATATTCATTATATATTTTTGGTAAGAAATGTACAAGAAGTGCCAACGTTTTGTCACGGTTCATGCGTTTCTTTTAATCATCTGCTAGTAACTTGTCGAGACGATCAGTTTACTTGTGCAGATCAACAACAGTGTATCCACGCGTCTGTACGCTGCAATGAGTACAATAACTGTAGAGATGGATCAGACGAAGAATGCAGTAAGTACTGTGGTTGATAGGTAACTTCTACGTCTGTACATCTTCTTATTCTTTATATGGGCTTAGCGTAAAAATGCTATTCTCAAAAAGTAATATTAAATTGGAAGGCTCACTCTCGTTTCAAAAATATAGAAAAAAAGCTATATTTTCCAAGAACCCCTCATTTGCAAGAACACCTCCAAGACGGCGAAATAAAGCTTTGATGTAAATAATATGCAGAGGTAGTTTTACAAAACTGAAATGGCTATTGGTTGAATGCCGTCACATTGGGCCATCTTTAGAATAAGAACTTTAATGGCATGAAGACGGTTCTTGTAATGGCCAAAGTCACTTTAAAATCGAATGAAATAAACTGCAACTAGTTGAATGAGATAGCGGCGATTTCATATACGAGATGAACTCCTTTTGTATCTTACCGTTGGAAAAAATCAAATGCATTAATTGGGAGACCAGAAATGATGATTTGTAATTTGCGACGTAAAATGCTTCACATGATAAATTTTTAAAGCAACCATTATTACACATGCATGCAGTGAATAAACACTTCGAGATTTCTCGAGTATATTGAGTTCCCCAAGCGTTAGCATATTAATTTGAAAAAAGCTTTTCTAGAAATATAGTCATGCACCCATCGGCATTGCCTTAATTGACTGTAAGAATTGACCGCGAAAAGGCGAAAACGCGAACGGTCGCAACAGAGGGGATATTAAATTGCTAAGGTAGAGCTTATGAATAGATTTTTCTTTCTCACGTAAACATTTGTCGCCAGTGCGCCATACACAACATTTCATAGAGCTTAGCGGTACTGTAATAATACTAATAGACCAATTGAGTAACTTTTCCTTTTCTTTCATGTTTTACCTGCGCCTATCAGCTGGCCGTAAGTATCATAAATCTAAATCTATCTTTGTGTCGTCTCCTTGTAATATTGCTCGGATAACCGCATTAAAGCAATGGCATATTTTGAACACGTCGCTTGTATTAATTTGATTTACATGTAACTATCAATAGAAAATCTAAGGTTGAGGATCCATATCAAACTCATGGGGTACAAATAGTCTTAACATGAATGTGGTGACCGCGCCCACTTCAACACCCCACTCAAATCGAGTGTAATTTTCGAATGTTTTACCATCGTGCGAATTCTCGACTGAAAAAGCACTCAATGTACCTCTGAAATATTAAACTATAATATTGCGGCTTTCTATTTCGCTAATTTTCTAACTTGAAGGTAAAGTTTTTCCCTTTTTTTTTAACTTTTCTCCGAGCGGTTGCGTAAAATTAACAAGGCGTTTTTGATCAAAACACGACCGAGCGAAGGGTCTCGGGCGATATCTCTTTTACGCAGGCGCATGTTAAAAATGTACCGCCAGAATCAAAAAGAGGAACAAATTTCCTTTGTTTTGATGTGTAAAGTGTCGAACAAAAAGCAGATTTACCCTCGTCAAATGGCGTTTTAAAACAGCTGTATCTTCCTCCGTTTGATTTTTCCTCTTTTGTAAGCGCCGGTGAAAGCAGTAGGAGAGGGATCGGGAAACTCAGAAAGCGCACAAGTAAGATTTGCGAAGGTCGTGAAAGTATGAAGTCTAAATAAATACCTTTTTTAAGCTTGTTTTCTGGATTTTTCGTAAACTTCCCTGATTAATTTTTCGTTTCAGCTTACTAATCTATTCTATTTCAAAGCAATGTAAAGACGAGGACGGAGAACCATGTTCGGTCCTTTCAACAATCGTAAACAAAGTGTTTGAGCAATCAGCTATATGAGGTGTAATAATCAATAGCCGCATATCAGAAGTCTTCAGAAAGAAAGTATTCTGTCTTCAGAAAGCTGTTAAGAAAGTTAGTAATCGTGGCGGAAGGCAATTAAATGCACTTCTTAGCAAGTTGGAAACGGGCCCTCGGTATCGATTTAATATCATATCGATCTCAATATCATACAGTTTGTATCTTTCTTCCGTGGATTCGCCTTTCTAACGAGGGTGTATGTTGAGTATTCATTGCAAAGTCGCTTTGTTTTTTTTATTTCCCTCTTTGGCCTGTCCGCCATTTTGAAAATTCGTCACGGAGAGCATCCGCATTACGTGAGGTTAGTGGTTGCGTACACCTGGAACTGAGAAAAACAAATGTTCGTTGTACTGAGGAAAGAGTTTGATATGTTGAAGTATTAAAAGATGATTTCAAGAAGTGGATTGAAACAACAAAAACGGAACAAAAACGGAACAAAAACCAAAGTCAGCTGGTCACCTCTTGCTTGATAGTTAGGCTGTATGAGATATAGAGGAAAGGAACTGATCAAACATGTTCACCGATTTCAGTTTATCTTTTTTTCATATATATTTAAAAAGCCTTTCTGTCAAGACAGCTAAAATTCACGGATATTCATGATATCAAAAATAGTATAATGCCGAGTCCTTGTCTTCCTTTTTTCAAAATCAGTCTAAAAGTCAAAGAACAAAAAAATGACACAGAGAGACCAAGGGTCAGCGGCAACTCTCTCCTTTCTGTAGACGACAGAGATTAAAATTTAGAAAGGGTATCTGTGTTAGCAAGAGCTTGCGAGTTGCTCGTTTGTCTGCTTATCGGTTCAAACATATTTAGCGCAGGAGAATTTTTAGGCAAAGGCATAACCTCGGAAATAACTGTCCTACAGTTTTTGACTTCAGAGCTAAGAAGTATGTCTAAATTGTTAGGATTATTTCAGGTTTTGTTTGTTCTTTTTCTTCTCTTAAATACACAGGCTCAATATTTTGTCTTTGAATTGAAGTTATTTGTATTATAATACAGGAAGTTGTACAAACTACGAGTTCACTTGTGCTAATGGAAAGTGTCTTGGTAAATGGAATCGTTGCGATGGCACAGATAACTGTGGCGATGGTTCAGATGAACAGCACTGTCGTAAGTTTGTTATCACTGTCACCGTTGTCCAAATAGTGCAGTCGCCTTTCCTGGAGGCTGATGGCTAACTTGTCAAGTTGTGCTGTAGTAATCAGGTCGAGATACAAACAAATATTGAGAGCTGTCTCTCCGCCTTCTCTCTCTATCTCTATCTTTTCCTTTATTTAATAAATCGAATAATTAATAACAATTACTATAGCATAGACCGAATAGGCAGAATTAGGCTTGTTCTTATTGTTGTTACTACTGACAATGTGGTATGCTTTTCTTCAGTTTCCATTTCAGTTTCTTTAAAGTTACTTAGTTGTTTGTTTTTGCTATTGTTTCTGTTTTTTCCAATTGCAAATGCAATAAACAAATCCTGGTTACTACATAATTTGAGACTGTTTTCTTTTCTCTCAATGTACGAAACATTCTTATGGAAATAATAGCTCAACGTAAGTAATCTTTTGGATATTTTATTAATTTGTTAACTTTTAAGTGAAAGACAATATGTTCGCTTATTTAATCACATATTTATTCTATGTCATTTATATTTTTCTGTAATTATTTCAATGCATTGGTAATCACACTTTTATCACAGAAAAGCGTATCAGCCACCTGATTGAGGCATTCATGCTTGTGGGCGTGGAATTTTTTTAGAAAGTTTTTTTATATTTTTTTAACAAAACTAACTGTTGAAAGTCTCTAATAAACAAAAACAATTAACTAAAAAAACTCAATGTGTTTTATGTTTTCCCATTAAGTTTTGAAATGAGGATAGTTTGACGTCCTTAATTTCACGTTTCCAGGGCGAGGACCCTTGTTTCTGTATATGACGGCTTTGTTTTATTTGCCCTGGCGAACGTGCTCACAGGTCACCAAGTATTTGCAACACGACTATCAATAGCTCTTCCTTTTCAGGAGGAGAATGAAAAATAAAACAGTGCGTACCTTTGCTGTCAGGGCGTTGATATAGATCTTTTGGGAATTTTTAAAAAGTACAGGGGAGGATTAAGTCGGCTGCATCATTCACTATGATAATAAAACCTACATGTCCAAAAGAAAAGCATTTAAATATTTTGATTAAATTTCTGGCACTGTATGGGAAATATCTCATTACTCTTCCCACTTTGCTATGCTTTGTTAACGAGGGGATATGATAGCAGGTAATTTTCTTTTCTTTCCTTTCTCTATGTTTTTCATGGACTGCACTTCGGAAACATCAGGAAGTAAGTGCTACTTCAATTTCTTAATGTAGATGTTACTCCTAACATGTCACATGACCAAAAAGCTGCTAACCACTCCCATTCTGTACCCTTTCTACCAGCCGAAAACTAATAACGACAAAAGAAATGATCAGGAGGCGTTGTACTTCATCCAGAAATCGAGATTTGCGTTTCGGCCTGGAAAATAACCCATGTTTCAAGGTCACACACTGAATCCTAAACCTTAATGAATAATTTTACTTTAGCCTCCCTTCAGGACTCACTTAATTTTGCTTTTGCATTGTTTTGAACAACAGATGATTGTTAAAATTAGAAAAATAACTTTATCTCGTGACATCATATTTAACTTTGAATGCACTGGTTAGCGTGGATTTGAGTCCATTCAATGTTAAGGATTTTTTTCCCTCTTATTCTCTGCAAAGGAAATATCAAAACGTCACCATCTTAAACTTTACGAAACTTCTATTTGGTAAAGGTCTTGAAGAAAGACTTTTCCATACTTCTGTTCCACCGAAAGAAAATCAAAATCGTTTAAAAACAATATACCTTCTTTTTTTTTTCAGTTACACCACATTGCATTAAAGACGTTTCAATACTAAATGGCTTCGCTTTTCTTTCAGTTATTGATTAATGGGCCGATCAATTCAAAGCTTTAACATTCCCCCGTAAGGGAACTGTCGTTCGTGCCTGGGGTTGGGGAATGCCGTGAGCCTCGCCTGGCTGGGGTGGGAATTTGAACCGGAAGTGTCGAATAAAAGTGCTTTAACTTATAATGTGGTGTTTTAAGATAAAGAGTTCACTTTTGGGTACGAATGGCTCCGGAGAAAGGTCTACAAGGTCTAGCTTATAAGGCTCGGCAAAAGTATAGAATGTCAGGATCACTCATTTTACCTTTAAAAAAAAATTGACCATTAAGTCCAGTACTTGGGTAGGGTATTGAAACACAATTTTGGCCCCGGGGGCTGAAATTTGAACGGATCAATTTTCAAAAGTTTAAACGCCTGGGGGTTTCCCGTGGGGGATGTTGAAGCTTCAAATTAATCGATGCATAATTCATTTATTGGCTTACTTATTTTTCATCTAATCTCCCTAACTTAATTGTCATTCTGTGCTTTCTCTTCTCATGTGCGGCCTTTGTGAAATACATCAGTGTGTAAGTGATTAATTATGATTAGATTACTGAAGTTAATAATTTAGTTGTGACATCTGTTTCTGCTCCACTTTCCATAACATTCCTAAATACCGCAAACGTGCATGAGTAGCAAAACACAGGATGAGAGGATGAGGATGAGAATTTGATGTTCTAATACCAGTCGTTGTAATAGCAAAATAAATGATATATCTCGAAAACAGTTGATGAAGAATAACCGAGGCCAGCCTTCAGTCCCATATGATGATTGATGGGAAGTGTGTTAGTATTGCCTACTTTCACTATAAATGTTAGTTGAACTAAACAATTTTTATAATACTTGAATTCTGCTTATCCCTATCGTTTTCTTTGCTCTAAATATCGTCTTCGGTGGATCAAATACATGTAAATATATCAGGCGGTAAGTTAAAGCTTAGAACTAATTACTTTAAGGATAATGATACGTTGTCATCTCCGTTTGTTTGTTTTTGCTTGTTTGTTCGTTTGTTTGTTTGTTCAAGATTATTCTTATGATTAAAGCATGAATAAGCAGTTGCGTTGCGAGCACATCTGCGCCGCTGCCTTTCTTGCGTTTAGTGGACAACTAAGAACAACAGGTGCGGAAGATTTTCATAAGAGAGAGAGAGGGGGAGAGAGCGGGACGGGGGGGGTGGGGAAAGAGCGAGAGACTGAGACCATAATGTCAGCAGAAGAATGTCAGCAGAAGATAATGCATCAAATACAACTTTCAGGGAACTGGTTTTAAGTAAACAGAGTCGGAAAACTGAGAAAATTGAAATATCGATGTAGAAAGGGATGATCAAAATACAACATCGACAGTACACCAGAATATTTTTTTTTAAATTGGCATTTTCCTCTGCTCATGCTGACATTAAGGAAACTTCTAGGCAGAAAAAGAAACAAATTAGATAAAAATCAATAACTTGCAATAACTGCAAGCTTCCTCCTTATTAAGCAAAAATGCCATTGTTGACAAGTCCGCTTATAAGATCGAAAACCAATTTCTGGCAAACAACTTTGTCCCTCAATAAACAAGCGGAAAGACACGTATCAAACAGTTGCCCATAAATATTATCATATTGTTACCTATAATTGTTGGTTATTCATCCTCTAAGTCTCCAGCCCAATAAACCTTCAAAAGTGTGAAACGAGTTCTTATCCCATGTGTTTAACCTAGTTTCATTGATTAGTTTTTAACATTACTGCATTCTTTTCCTAAATTACTCTCCTCACTTAAACTAACTTTTATTGTTTCTTTTCTGCCCTGGTTACTGCTCATTACAGCATGTGAGTATGATTTTAATCGTCTATTCGAATTGTGAACTATTGAACTAAAACGATTGTTGATTTAGACACAATTTGCTGGTTTATGATTTTACTGTCTTTTCTATTCTCTTTTATTATCTTACCTGACCTTGTGACAATAAGGCGGTAAGTAACCATTATTTTTTTATTAACCCTCTTTGGCATATTTGGTTTGACCGCTTACATAAGTCAAGTAAAATTTTTATTCTTTTTTTTTTTTATTCATTCAATTTGATTTAATCGAATGCATATATATTCGTTCATCTTCACCATTGAAACATAATAAACTATAGGCGATTTTTTGTTGAAATGTAAACGTAATGTACCTAAAGTGCGGATTAATTTTTTGGAGCGTGCGCATCCCGTTTTTGGTTGTGAGTTTTATTGGTGTTTTGGCAAACAGCATAACTTTGAAAGAGGAAAAAATTACGTAAAATGTACTTATCGACCGGATGGAAGGGCCGGACAGGTAAACTTTTGGCTCGAGGTCATACTAGTGCTTATTATCCGGTCCGGCCCGACCAAACTCAGTCAATGAACATTTTACCACTTAGTGTTCGAGATTTCGAAATTTTTGTCTCAACCTAGATAGGATGTACTTGCATATAAAAGAAGGGTGCGCGGGTCCATACGGGTCATATGATGATTAAAGTTACAATACATGTCTCTAGATGAGTTTCGGGTGCAATTCAGGTAAAGCGTCCGCTTTGAAGGGTCTCAATGGGTTTAACTGTCAGCCATCAAGCAGCTTAAAGTTTGATCATCACCCGTCGAAAAAAAAAGTTCATGACAAGAGATTATATTTTCGTGCTTCGTAATCATTTCCATCTTTAACTTGGTAGTTCAATATTTAAAAATATCTTTCTAATCGATAACTTGTTGCCGGCTATGTCACGCCACGCCTTGTCTTGCTTGAAGAACCGGCGTAATTTTTTTGCGTCTCATCGGCGAACGGAGACAAGCGTTAGGTGAGCGCGAGGGAGGAGCGCAAAAAAATAAAAACCTCCCACACTTCCACTGTTCGTATCAAATTGATTAGTGAATATCATGTGATAAACGAATATCGTTCAACAAAAGCATAGCGTATCATGTTTTATGGACGAAGCTATTCGAGAAGCCCTTTGTTTAATTCCGTACAAGCCAACTGTAAAGGATAAGCAAAGGTATTGCATCGCTGATGTATTTACAAGCACATAGAGAAGTAAATTGGGAATACGAACAGAATTGAACTTAAAAAATAAGCAACAAAAACTGTAAACAATGGGATGGGATAAATGTCATTTATGAGATTTATCCTCCGAAGGTAGCGGACGCACTAGGTTTACAAAACTTGTCCACATACGCATTTGAAACACCAAAATAACTGTAAAGATTTATTTACGTTCAAATATATCACCTTCTTATAGGTTTCGCTCGCATAGAAACATGTGTTTACTTGTAACCGTCATTTCTTTGGAGAAAATGTTGCCTCGACATAAAACCATGTTTGTTGTAGTCTCCGCCAGTGTCTGGGGGAAAAATAGCTTGAAAAATTGGTATAGGTACAAGGTACAGCTGGTTTTGCCTTCCTTTTTTTGTACTCCTCCTTCCGTGCGTGACTCACTCTTCGTGTTCGCTTCCTTCTTGCCTCTGTTTGTCGGAAAAACACAGAACATTGCGCCTGTTCTGCGGGTTACAGGTGTTTTTTCGTGTATTTTTTTTTCACTCCTCCTCGAGCGTGACTCGCACTTCATGGTCGCTTCACGCTTGCCTCCGTTTGACCGAAAAACGCTGAAAAATTGCGCCTGTTCTGCAGATCCAGGCCTCCTCAATGAAACAGCGGGTTCGTGGTTTCTTCTTTCTTGTTTTTCTTCATACCAAAACAAATGGTAAAAACATACTTTTTTTTATAATGACATCATTATAGGAGGTTTTTCTCGGAGTTAGTCGAGAGTAAAAGCTGTGGAAAATCTTGCCTGATATTAATCCGAATTGGAGCGAACACAGCTTTACTGGCCTATTCTTTGGGGATGTAAGTTAGTGATTACTAAGCTAAAGTTATTAACAACACTTCACTGAACAATTGTTGTTTTCTTTCTTTCATGTCAACTGATGCTCAACAGGGTGTAAGTATCTATTTATTGTGATACGAATGTCTATCCATTCCCTGATCTTGTTGTTTAAGATCAATCCTATTTCTTTTAAAATAGGCCTTTGACTAGTAATTGCATAAAATCCAATTTGATTACTTATCATTTCTTTTAAAACTGATATGTAATTAAAATTAGATTAATCTGTGTTGTGTTTGTTACTTGTCACATAACTTTCGGGCAGCTGAGTAATTTTGTTGGAGCTAGCTTGGAAGTTACAAGAACAATAAGAAATAATAAGCTACATTATACATGAGGGTGTTCCATTTTGTTATTAAAAAAAGGAAAAGGACCCTGAGACCGGATTCCTTTTTTTTTCAATGATTCTGACATTTTTTAAAATATTTTAATTCCAATCATAACCTCCCAAGCTATTCTTCATTCTCAAAATGTTTTTCGTGTTTTTTTTTTTCACTCCTCCTCTCGCGCGTGACTCGCCCTCGCGCTCGCTTCGTGCTTGCCTCCGTTTGACCGAGAAACGCTGAAAAGGCTCGCCTGTTCTGCAGATCTAAGCCTCCTCAATTAAACAACAGGTTCATGGTTTCCTCTTTCTTGTCTTTCTTCATATCAGAACGGATGGTACAAACAAACTTTTTTTTTATAACGACAACAACATTCAGATAAGGAGGTTTTTCTCGGAGTTAGTCGAGAGTAAAAGCTGTGGAAAACCTTGTCTGATAATAATCCAAATTGAAACGAACACAGCCTTATTGGCCTTTTCTCTGGGGATCTAAGTTTATAATTACTATGCTAAAATTATTAATAACACTTCACTGAACACAATTGTTGTTTTCTTTCTTACATGTCAACTGATGCTCAACAGGGTGTAAGTATCTATTTATTGTGCTACGTATGTTTATCCATTCCCTGATCTTGTTGTTTAAGATCAATCCTATTTCTTTTAAAATAGGCCTTTGACTAGTATTTGCATAAAATCCAATTTGATTACTTATCATTTTTTTAAAACTGATATGTAATTAAAATTAGATTAATCGGTGTTGTGTTTGTTACTTGTCACATAACTTTCGGGCAGCTGAGTAATTTTGTTGGAGCTAGCTTGGAAGTAACAAGAACAATAAGAAATAATAAGCTACATTTTACATGAGGGTGTTCCATTTTGTTATTAAAAAAAGGAAAAGGGCCCTGAGACCGGATTCCTTTTTTTTTAATGATTCTGGCATTTTTAAAGTATTTTAATTCCAATCATATCTTCCCAAGCTATTCACTATTCTTAAAATGTTTTTGGTGGTTTTTCTATTTTGGTGTGCATAGGGGTACAGGTGTGTTTTCGTGGTTTTTTTTTTAACTCCTCCTCTCGCGCGTGACTCGAACTCGCGCTCGCTTCGCGCTTGCCTCCGTTTGACCGAAAAACGCTGAAAAATTGCGCCTGTTCTGCAGATCCAGGCCTCCTCAATGAAACTAAGGATTCATGGTTTCCTCTTTCTTGTCTTTCTTCATATCAAAACAATGCTCAAAACAAACTTTTTTATAACGACATCAACATTTAGATAATGAGGTTTTTCTCGTAGTTAGTCGAGAGTAAAAGCTGTGAAAAATATTGCCTGAAAATAATCTGAATTGGAACGAACACAGCTTTACTGGCCTTTTTCCTGGGGATGTAAGTTAATGATTACTTAGCTAAAGTTATTAACAACACTTCACTGAACAACTGTTTGTTTTCTTTCTTTCATGTCAACTGATGCTCAACAGTCAGTAAGTATCTATTTATTGTGCTACGTATGTTTATCCATTCCCTGATCTTGTTGTTTAAGATCAATCCTATTTCTTTTAAAATAGGCCTTTGACTAGTATTTGCATAAAATCCAATTTGATTACTTATCATTTTTTTAAAACTGATATGTAATTTAAATTAGATTAATCTGTGTTGTGTTTGTTACTTGTCACATAACTTACGGGCAGCTGAGTAATTTTGTTGGAGCTAGCTTGGAAGTTACAAGAACAATAAGAAATAATAAGCTACATTTTACATGAGGGTGTTCCATTTTGTTATTAAAAAAAGGAAAAGGGCCCTGAGACCGGATTCCTTTTTTTTTCAATGATTCTGGCATTTTTAAAGTATTTTAATTCCAATCATATCTTCCCAAGCTATTCACTATTCTTAAAATGTTTTTGGTGGTTTTTCTATCTTGGTGTGCATAGGGGTACAGGTGTGTTTTCGTGGTTTTTTTTTTCACTCCTCCTCTAGCGCGTGACTCGACCTCGCGCTTGCTTCGCGCTTGCCTCCGTTTGACCGAAAAACGCTGAAAAATTGCGCCTGTTCTGCAGATCCAGGCCTCTTCAATGAAACTAAGGATTCGTGGTTTCCCCTTTCTTGTCTTTCTTCATATCAAAACAAATGCTCAAAACAAACTTTTTTTATAATGACATCAACATTTAGATAATGAGGTTTTTCTCGAAGTTAGTCGAGAGTATAAGCTGTGAAAAATATTGCCTGAAAATAATCTGAATTGGAACGAAAACAGCTCTACTTGCCTTTTTCCAGGGGATGTAAGTTAATGATTACTGAGCTAAAATTATTAACAACACTTCACTGAACAATTGTTGTTTTCTTTCTTTCATGTCAACTGATGCTCAACAGTCGGTAAGTATCTATTTATTAAGCTACGTATGTTTATCCATTCCCTGATCTTGTTGTTTAAGATCAATCTTATTTCTTTTAAAATAGGCCTTTGACTGGTATTTGCATAAACTCCAATTTGAATACTTATCATTTTTTTTAAACTGATATGTAATTAAAATTAGATTAATCTTACATTGTGTTCGTCACTTGTCACATAACTTTCGGGCAGCCGAGTAATTTTGTTGGAGCTAGCTTGGAAGTTACAAGAACAATAAGAAATAATAAGCTACATTTTACAGGAGGGTGTTCCATTTTGTTATTAAAAAAAGGAAAAGGGCCCTGAGACCGGATTCCTTTTTTTTCAATGATTCTGGCATTTTTAAAGTATTTTAATTCCAATCATATCTTCCCAAGCTATTCACTATTCTTAAAATGTTTTTGGTGGTTTTTCTATCTTGGTGTGCATAGGGGTACAGGTGTGTTTTCGTGGTTTTTTTTTCACTCCTCCTCTAGCGCGTGACTCGCCCTCGCGCTCGCCTCGCCTTGCCCCGTTTGACCGAAAAACGCTGAAAAATTACGCCTGTTCTGCAGATCCACGCCTCCTCAATGAAACTAAGGGTTCATGGTTTCCCCTTTCTTGTCTTTCTTCATATCAAAACAAATGGTCAAAACAAACTTTTTTTATAACGACATCAACATTTAGATAAAGAGGCTTTTCGGTAAGTAAGTCGAGAGTAAAAGCTGTGGAAAATATTGCCTGATAATAATCCGAATTGGAACGAAAACAGCTTTACTGGCCTTTTTTCTGGGGATGTAAGTTAATGATTACTAAGCAAAAGTTATTAACAACACTTTACCGAACAATTGTTGTTTTCTTTCTTTCATCTCATCTGATGATCAACAGACGGTAGGTATCTACTTATTGTGGTACGTATGTTTATCCATTCCCTGATCTTGTTGTTTAAGATCAATCTTATTTCTTTTAAAATAGGCCTTTGACTGGTATTTGCATAAACTCCAATTTGAATACTTATCATTTTTTTTAAACTGATATGTAATTAAAATTAGATTAATCTTACATTGTGTTCGTCACTTGTCACATAACTTTCGGGCAGCCGAGTAATTGTGTTGGAGCTAGCTTGGAAGTTACAAGAACAATAAGAAATAATAAGCTACATTTTACAGGAGGGTGTTCCATTTTGTTTTTAAAACAAGGAGAAGGGCCCTGAGACCGGATTCCTTTTTTTTTCAATGATTCTGACATTTTTAAAAATATTTTAATTCTTATCATAACCTCCCTAGCTATTCACTATTCTCAAAATGTTTTTGGTGGTTTTTCTATCTTGGTGTGCATAAGGGAACAGGGGTTTTTTTTTTCACTCCTCCTCTTGCGCGTGACTCGCTCTCGCGCTCGCTTCGCGCTTGCCTCCGTTTGACCAAAAAACGCTGAAAAATTACGCCTGTTCTGCAGATCCAGGCCTCCTCAATGAAAATAAGGGTTCATGCTTTCCTCTTTCTTGTCTTTTTTCTTATCACAAGAAATGGTCAAAACAAACTTTTTTTTATAACGATATCAATATTTAGATAAAGAGGTTTTTCTGCAAGTTAGTCGAGAGTAAAAGCTGTGGAAATTATTGCCTGATAATAATCCGAATTGGAACGAACACAGCTTTCCTGGCCTTTTTCCTTGGGATGTAAGTCAATGATTACTAAGCTAAAATTATTAGCCACACTTCACTGAACAATTGTTGTTTTCTTTCTTTCATGTCAACTGATGCTCAACAGACGGTAAGTATCTACTTATTGTGCTATGCATGTTTATCCATTCCCTGATCTTGTTGTTTAAGATCAATCTTATTTCTTTTAAAATAGGCCTTTGACTAGTATTTGCATAAAATCCAATTTGGATACTTATTATTTTTTTTTATACTGATATGTAATTAAAATTAGATTAGCCTTACGTTGTGTTCATCAAGAACAATAAGAAATAATAAGCTGCATGTTAGATGATGGTGTTCCATTTTGCTATTAAAAAAAGGAAAAGGACCCTGAGACCGGATTCCTTTTTTTTTTTTCAATGATTCTGACATTTTTAAAAATATTTTAATTCTAATCATAACCTCCCTAGCTACTCACTATTCTCAAAATGGTTTTGGTGGTTTTTCTATCTCGGTGTGCATAGGGGTACAGGTGTGTTTTCGTAGTTGTGTTTTTCACTCTTCTTCTCGCACGTGACTCGCTCTCGCGTTCGCTTCGCACTTGCCTCCGTTTGACCGAAAAACGCTGAAAAATTACGCCTGTTCTGCAGATCCAGGCCTCCTCAATGAAACTAAGGGTTCATGCTTTCCTCTTTCTTGTCTTTCTTCATATCAAAACAAATGGTCAAAACAAACTTTTTTTAAAAACGACATCAACATTTAGATAATGAGGTTATTCCCGAAGTTTGCCGAGAGTAAATGCTGTGGAAAATATTGCCTGAAAATAATCCGAATTGGAACGAACACAGCTTTCCTGGCCTTTTTCCTGGGGATGTAACTTAATGATTACTAAGCTAAAATTATAAACAACACTTCACTGAACAATTGTTGTTTTCTTTCTTTCATGTCAACTGATGCTCAACAGTGCGTAAGTATCTACTCATTCTACCACGTATGCTTATCCATTCCCTGATCTTGTTGTTTAAGATCAATCCTATTTCTTTTAAAATAGGCCTTTGACTGGTATTTGTATAAAATCCAATTTGAGTACTCATCATTTTTTTTTTTAAATGATATGTTATTCAAATTAGATTAATCTTACGTTATGTTTGTCACTTCTCACATAACTTTTGGGCAGCCGAGTAATTTTGTTGGAGCTAGCTTGGAAGTTACAAGAACAATAAGAAATAATAAGCTACATTTTACATGAGGGTGTTCCATTTTGTTATTAAAAAAAGGAAAAGGGCCCTGAGACCGGATTCCTTTTTTTTTTTCAATGATTCTGACATTTCTTAAGATATTTTAATTCTAATCATTGTCTTTCTTCATATCAAAACCGGTGGTAAAAGCAAACTTTTCTTTAAAATAGACATCAAGATTCAAATAAGGTGGCTTTTCTCGAATTTAGTCGAGAGTTAATCCTTTGGAAAATATTGCCAGATAATAATCCGAATTGGAACGAACACAGCTCTCCTGGCCTTTTTCTTGGGGATGTAAGGTAATGATTACTAAGCTAAAATTATTAACAACACTTCACTGAACAATTGTTGTTTTCTTTTTTTCATGTCAACTGATGCTCAACAGGGAGTAAGTATCTATTTATTGTGCTACGTATGTTTATCCATTCCCTGATCTTGTTGTTTAAGATCAATCCTATTTCTTTTAAAATAGGCCTTTGACTAATATTTGCATAAAATCCAATTTGAATACTTATCATTTTTTTAAAAATGATATGTTATTTTCATGAGATTAATCTTACGTTGTGTTCGTCACTTGTCACATAACTTTCGGGCAGCCGAGTAATTTTGTTGGAGCTAGCTTGGAAGTTACAAGAACAATATGAAATAATAAGCTACCTTTTACATGAGGGTGTTCCATTTTGTTATTAAAAAAAGGAAAAGGGCCCTGAGACCGGATTCTTTTTTTTTTAAAATGATTCTGACATCTTTTTAAGTAATTAAATTCTAATCATAACCTCCCTAGCTATTCTCTATTTTCAAAATGTTTTTGGTGGTTTTTCTATGTAGGTGTGCATAGGAATACAGGTGTTTTGTGTTTTTTTTTTTCACTCCTCCTCTCGCGCGTGACTCACACTCCCGCTCGCTTCGCGCTTGCCTCCGTTTGACCGAAAAACGCTGAAAAATTACGCCTGTTCTGCAGATCCACGCCTCCTCAATGAAACTAATGGTTCATGCTTTCCTCTTTCTTGTCTTTCTTCATATCAATACAAATGGTCAAAACAAACTTTTTTTAATAACGACATCAACATTTAGATAAAGAGGTTATTCCCGAAGTTAGTCGAGAGTAAAAGCTGTGGAAAATATTGCCTGATAATAATCCGAATTGGAACGAACACAGCTTTACTGGCCTTTTTCCTGGGGATGTAAGTTTATGGTTACTAAGCTAAAATTATAAACAACACTTCACTGAACAATTGTTGTTTTCTTTCTTTCATGTCAACTGATGCTCAACAGCGCGTAAGTATCTACTTATTGCACTACGTATGTTTATCCATTCCCTGATCTTGTTGTTTAAGAACAATCCTATTTCTTTTAAAATAGGCCTTTGACTGGTATTTGCATAAAATCCAATTTGAATACTTATCATTTTTTTTTTAAATGATATGTTATTCAAATTAAATTAATCTTACGAATGGTGAAACAGAGAATTAACTCTGAAGTGTAAATTAAAGTGCTATTTAACACATTCATAAATTAATCTTACGTTGTGTTGGTCACTTGTCACATAACTTTCGGGCAGCTGCGTAATTTTGTTGGAGCTAGCTTGGAAGTTACAAGAACAATAAGAAATAATAAGCTACATTTTACAGGAGGGTGTTCTATTTTGTTTTTGAAGCAAGGAGAAGGGCCCTGAGACCGGATTCCTTTTTTTTCAATGATTCTAACATTTTTTTAAGTAATTTAATTCTAATCATAACCTCCCTAGCTATTCACCATTCTCAAAATGTTTTTGGTGGTTTTTCTATCTTGGTGTGCATAGGGGTACAGGTGTGTTTTCGTAGCTGTATTTTTCACTCCTCCTCTCGCGCGTGACTCGCTTTCGCGGCCGCTTCGCGCTTGCCTCCGTTTGACCGATAAACGCCAAAAAAGTGCGCCTGTTCTGCAGATCCAGGCCTCCTCAATGAAACTAAGGGTTCATGGTTTCCTCTTTCTTGTCTTTCTTCATATCAAAACGGATGGTAGAAACAAACTTTTCTTTTAAATAGATATTAAGATTCAAATAAGGAGGCTTTTCTCGAAGTTAGTCGAGAGTAAATGCTGTGGAAAATATTGCCTGATAATAATCCGAATTGGAACGGAACACAGATTTCCTGGCCTTTTTCCTGGGGATGTAGGGTAATGATTACTAAGCTAAAATTGTTAGCAGCACTTCACTGAAGAATTTTTTTTTCTTTCTTTCATGTCAACTGATGCTCAACAGGGTGTAAGTATCTACTTATTGTGCTACGTATGTTTATCCATTCCCTGATCTTTTAAGATCAATCCTATTTCTTTTAAAATAGGCCTTTGACTAATATTTGCATAAAATCCAATTTGAATGCTTATCATTTTTTTTAAAAATGATATGTTAATCCAATTTGATTAATCTTACGTTGTGTTCGTCATTTGTCACATAACTTTCGGGCAGCCGAGTAATTTTGTTGGAGCTAGCTTAGAAGTTACAAGAACAATAAGAAATAATAAGCTACATTTTACAAGAGGGTGTTCCATTTTGTTTTTAAAACAAGAAGGGCCCTGATTAATTTAAGTAATTTAATTTGAGTAATTTAATTCTAATCATAATCTCTCTAGCTATTCACTATTCTTAAAATGTTTTTGGTGGTTTTTCTATCTTGGTGTGCATAGGGGTACAAGTGTGTTTTCGTAGTTGTATTTTTCACTCCTCGTCTCGCGCGTGACTCGCTCTCCCGCCCGCTTCGCGCTTGCCTCCGTTTGACCGAAAAACGCTAAAAAAAGGGACCTGTTTTGCAGATCCAGGCCTCCTCAATGAAAGTAAGGGTTCATGCTTTTCTCTCTCTTGTCTTTGTTCTTATCAAAAGAAATGTTCAAAACAAACTATAACGATATCAACATTTAGATAAAGAGGTTTTTCTGGAAGTTAGTCGAGAGTAAAAGCTGTGGAAAATATTGCCTGATAATAATCCAAATTGGAACGAACACAGCTTTCTTGGCCTTTTTCCTTGGGATGTAAGTCAATGATTACTAAGCTAAAATTATTAACAACACTTTACTGAACAATTGTTGTTTTCTTTCTTTCATGTCAATTGATGCTCAACAGCGAGTAAGTATCTACTTATTGTGCTACGTATGTTTATCCATTCCCTGATCTTGTTGTTTTTCAATCCTATTTCTTTTAAAATAGGCCTTTGACTAGTATTTGCATAAAATCCAATTTGATTACTTATCATTTTTTTTAAAACTGATATGTAATAAAAATTAGATTAATCTTACGTTGTCACTTGTCACATAACTTTCTGGCAGCTGAGTAATTTTGTTGGAGCTAGCTTGGAAGAAAGAACAATAAGAAACAATAAGCTACATTTTACATGAGGGTGTTCCATTTTGTTATTAAAAAAAAAAAAAAAAGGGAAAAGGGCCCTGAGAGCGGATTCCTTTTTTTTTCAATGATTCTGACATTTTTTAAAGTATGGTAATTCTAATCATAACCTCAGAGTCCCTGGCTATTCACTATTCTCAAAATGTTTTCGTGGTTTTTCTATCTTGGTGTGCATAGGGGTACAGGTGTTATGTCGTGTTTTTTATATTTGCACTCCTCCTCTCGCGCGTGACTCACGCTCGCGCTCGCTTGGCGCTTGCCTCCGTTTGGCCGCAAAACGCTGAAAAATTGCGCCTGTTCTGCAGATCCAGGCTTTCTCAATGAAACTAAGGGTTCATGGTTTCCTCTTTCTTGTCTTTCTTCACATCACGACGGATGGTTAAAACTAGACCGTAACGCAGCTTTCCTGGTTCCCTCACGAAAAAGTGATATATTCACTCATTTAGATTTGGAGATTATTTAGACAACTAACTGAGGATCATAATTGTGAAGAAAAAAAATTATCCATTCATCGATCTTGCTGTTCAGTTCAATTCAAGGTTTTAATGGGCAAAGTTTGAGGTCTTAGACCGCTCTTAGAGAGATCGCTACTTAAATGTTTCCCCTCTCCCCCCTCCCCCCCCCCCCGCCTCCTAAGAAAGAAAACATACAAACAAATTAACAAACCTATAGGTCCTTTCTCACTTTAGAAATAAGAAAATAGCTAACGGTTTATTTCATAATTTTGATCTTTTAAGGAGCAGGTGTATTACACCTTAGTACCAAATGAAGGAGATAATTAATTGAGTGTAAACACTATAAAATCAAAAAAAAAAAAAAAACGAGCAAGACTCGCAATAAAGCAAGATAGCATTAATTTACTTTTGAATCTTTTCTTTCATTTCACCTGATGCTCAACAGTGTGTAAGTATCTATTTATTGTGTTACGTACGTTTATCCACTCGTTGATCTTGCTGTTCAGCTCCAATTCAATTTTATCTAAAATAGGCATTTGGTTAGTATGTTCTTAGAGTTTAACTTGGATATATACATTTTAATTACTTGATTTGAAGAACCTGACGCTACACAAACTTATCAGTGTGAAAGAACCCATTTATTGTTCTACTCAATTTTATTTCATACTTGGTCTTGCTGTAAGTTGAGCTCAATCCAACTAAATTTCTTTTCCTCCGAGCCATGTCTTCAGAAATTTGAATGTATAGATATAAAATTGAATTTCATTGACTTTCTGTACCGTTTTTCACTTGTGATGTTACATTTAGTTGAGCAAAAGAAAATTGCTGAGCATATCAAGGAATTCTTTGCAATGAAGTCTTTAAATAAAGGTTTTAGTTAATCATTATGCAATGTTTCACTGATAAGTCATTAAGCTATGTTATGATTAATAATAGAGTAGTAACACCTACAAATGGCTCTTATCACTTAAATTTGTATCATTAATGAATCATTTTAAAGTTTTCCCAATCAATGAAACTATTGGCAGCTTTATTAAAACAACGAAGCGTACTTCTCAAATGCGGGAAACTAGGTAACTCTAAGAATAGGCCGTGTTGTTCTAAATGGTGGACAAGAAACTTTCATTCGTTAAAATTTAGATAAAGCGGTAGTTAGAAAAATGTATTAGCTCATAAGCTTTTGCATTCAATACTAACAATATTTTCTTCTATCATTATTTCTCTCTATTTTCCAAAATGAAATTAATCTCCAGGCTGTAAGTACCCACCATTTTAATTATATACGCGTATCACAGACATTCTGACTAACGTACATGTCAAAAATGTTTTAAAGTAAGCTGTAACCTTGAAACACTAATTCTGCTTCTTTTATTTCCTTTTTCTCCCTCAATCTTACCGGATCGATCAAGGGGGTAAGTGGTTTAACGTTCATTATCAAAACGAGTTTTTATCGATAACACTTTTTATTCGGGCGCTCCGTGATAGGGTCGGTTCATTTAGAAATCGCTGTCAAGAACATTAAGGAACAAGCGTGAGTGCAAGAATTTCACATTTAGGGTTCAAGAACCACTTGAGTAACGTGTGAAATTACTGTGCTGTGTAGAAGGGATAACTCTTTCACATACCTTCCACACGTTTTTCACTTGCCTTATGCAAGTTATACATGTGCAATAAATGATGGTAATAGGACTGAGTAGAGTTCAATTCGGTCTGTAACCATACATGTGATTATAACAATCGGACGACCGCGCAGTGGGAGTTGCATTTGTTCATTACGAGTATGATTACAGATAGATTGGACGACTTGAGGTCCTGTTATCAATTAACCAGAACTACGACAAAACTTGAGAAGGAAAATAGACATCAGTTGTACATTTTCATTAAAAAAAAAACAACTATTAACTCGGCGAAATGCGCGACAACATCGCTTACTGTCCACTTACACAGGCACAACGTATCTACTGTCCTATTACACTGTCCAATTACAGGCATGACACGTACACTGTCCTATTAGTGCTCTAATCGGTCTGGTGATAACCAATTACGTTCGAGAATTTTGGTATAATTTTGTGTGAAGATAGTGATCATAACTCCCCGTTACGAGCGCCTGAGTACACGCACAAATGCGTCTAGTGGGGTAACCTCCTTTTTAGAGGTTAAGAGAGTGAGACTGATAAGAACTGTGTCATCTGAATTGAAAAAGTACGGGGTGGAAATGGTATTAAAGTAAACTGTTTGGAAATGGGATCAGAATATCCCCCTCCCTAATACTAATACTAATCTAAGTTGTGTAAATTATCACTGGTTTTAATTTCTGGCATTCCGCAAAAAATATACATATTTCAATATTTCACATAATGATTATTCTTGATACACTCTCGGCCGTCTGGACATCAGGGAATAACACAATTTTTAATGCGAGCACTGTAATTCCTTAAAAATTCGTAGGCACTAAATAGGACGCTAAGGGTATTTAGATTATTCTTGAAGTGCACGAAATTGTTTTGCGTAAATATTTAGCTTATCATATGTATAAACCAATCCCGATTAGAAGAGAAATTTCGGAAAACTTAAAACTCAGTTTTTTCGGGCCCTAAAGTGCTCTTATTTTGGCTTAAAAGTATTCCTTGGTAACGAATTAGCGGGTCATGACGTAGAAAACTGTAAAAACTCTCCGTTGACACTTACACTCTTACATCTCTTATAATTTTGTATCGGTGAGCGTTGAAATACTCTTTAAGTAATGTTCGATAGCTGTCTACCTACCTTCAGGAAGCTCTACCGAGAGTTGTCATACATCGCACTCAAGTAATAAAGAAGAAATGGACGTTGCGACTACGGTTCAGCTCTACCAAGGAGAACCGCGTGCATCAAACGCAGATTTCGATGAAGACTGACAAAGACGATTTCTCGCCTGTGGTGTTCAAGTCAAGATTAGACCAAAAAAATCCCGTTATTCAGTGTTTAGTTTGTTGCTTTTGTGTTTTGTTTCTTATGGCGAAATCTATGGAAAGAATGGCTATCTTTGTTCGTTCCTGTTGCCTCAAATTTTATTTCTTCGAATTAAGTGCGGCGAAGGTTCCCCTTGGTCGGTGCTATAGGGTTTCGTTCCCGTGGAGTAATTCCCTTAGCTAACCAAAAGCTAACTTTTGACGAAAGAATCAGCTGTATCGTGAAGTACGACTATTTTTGGCCGAGAAGTCACCGGGCAGTCTCACAGCAAGTTACTCCTTTCCTCGTACATTGCAAAGGCAGAGGCGATCGTTGTCGAGCCGGTCAAATGGAAAACGAGTGCGTTTAGAGTCATCTGATTCAAGTTCATCTCAAAAAGGGATTTCAATGGAGAAAACATCGACTTTCACACAGCATTAGGATTCGCTACCATTTAATTCAATAATATTTGTGTTTCTTTATTTATTTTGTTGCAGTGCTATTATCTCAATGAAATTGCTCTTGTTGAGAATTTTCTTTTTTGAGGGCAGGGGGGAATTGATGGCTCGTGGAATAGATTTTTGGAAACCTAGGTTAGGAGAATACACGGCCCCTTCGAGCTTGTGTTTATGCCAGTATCTGCTAGAGCTTTCGCACCTTTCAGGCAACAGGATAACGGTTAGCTCAGGAAAGAGCTTGACCTTTATTACAAATAAGATGTTTCTGTTATTGAGATACGATGGAAACTGCAATTGGTAGGGTTTTCATATGATAAGGAAAGCGCAAATGTAGTCATGTGGAAAGACAAGGAGTATGAGTACATCTCAAGCGCGTGAAATAAACAACATTAAGGAGCTCACCGTTCTCCGCTCGCGAAATGTCAGCCGAAAAGAATGTTTAATCGTGTACGGTGTGGGAACAGGCCCCTTAATCAGCGCTCTCTTAAGCTGAATTCATTGGTTATCTTCCTGTGATTTGACCAGTGATATGTGTCGTAACAACCGTCTTCGAAGCCGGTACGGAGGATAAGGCCGATCGGCGATCGAAGATCGAAACGCGTCCATTTTGGCCTTACAGCTACATCCTTTGGAAAGTATTGTATGGAAATACCCACTGTATGTGTATTGTTATTGTAGCTAACATCATTTGGTGCTTCAGCCGCGCAGTACGTTCGCCCTTTCTTCTAGATTTCTCCTTCCTCCACCATAGTTGCCGACGTGTCTTTACAGTTTTCTACGTCACAGCTGTGATGGTAGCATAAACGTTTTGGCAGCGCGCTTAATGGAGACACTTTTTGACCGCCAAATGGTACCTCCAATGCGCAAAAAAACTGTTCAAGGAGAACTTACTAGGCAGTAATTATTTTAAACAGCTATCAACCAGAAAATAAAAAAAAATCGTGTCATAGGCACTTTAAGGTCAATTTCATCAAAATGATTTGCCTAGTGGAGTCCTTCACTTAGTTTATCTCGTTGATTTTCCTCATTTAGTAATTTTAGTACCTCTTTCGCACTAATTAGCCTCCTTGGAAATATTTCTTCCTACAGCTCGTCTGAATGCCTGCCATGTTGATAAATACGTTTTAGATTATCTCTAAGGACTACTCGATAATGATAAATTTCTCTTGATAGTTGTAAGTGTACTCAGCATGTCATAAAATATCGAAATTGTTTCAATTTGCACAATGATAAAACCAAAAGGTGCCCCTTGGCAGCTGAAAATTTTTTGGTGGGCTAAAATTAATCAAATGACCACAATTTTTTTATGTTGGCTTTTTGGTAACGGTTAAATTATGAATTCGTTTTCTTTAGCAACAGTAACAATTTACGATCCTCACTGCATATCATATTTGTTAGTGTCTTTCTTATTGTTATGGTTCCGAATCAGGCGAAAATATTAAGCAAGCAATAAAATAAACAGTATTTTTAAGCAGAAAGTAACTTCGTCAAAATATTTCTTGTCATCTTTTTTCTCCTTCGAAATCTGCGTTGGACTACAGCACGTAAGTAAATAAAGTATTTCACTTTTTCCATTACTTTTGAGTCTCTCCGTCTGAGAATTCCAGCTCATTACTCGATTACAAGCGTTCTCCAGTAAGCAGCACAATTTGACTCCACGCTTGGTGTGGGAGCAGTACGGGTTTGGGATATAGAATTGATTCAGTTGATCTTTTTAATAATAAATAATTTCTTCGTCCCTGTGAAGTCAATGTCCAATATCAGTTTCACCGACTCTAATGCATTTTAGCCTTTTCAGTAATAAAATTACGTTGAGCCCTTCGTGATGAATCCAATGAGTTGAATTAAATGCCAAGGCGTTGTTTTTCATTTTTGTGTATGTGAAGTTGGCAAAACTTGATATTCGTCATTTTTCTATTTTTTTTTCTCGAAGTGGGTGGCACAGTCTAAGCATCCAAGGCGATTTTATTCTCCCTTTTCCTCGTAATTTGAAAAAATATTAGAAGGAATTATTTCTGCCTTAGTTTTTTGCTGTTGTTGTTTTTGTTTATTTATTCATTCTTTTTTGTTTTCTTTCTTGTACTTTCATGTAAATGATGGAATGATTAGGAAAGGGTAAGTGCCAATCATTAGCAGTGTTAATATAATTTCGAAGTGAAGCTGATGTCCAGTCTTGAGATGCTTTGTACAAAATAAGTTATTTGAACTCGACGGTTCGTCATGTTTCTCTTTTATTTCTCGAGGTGGGTGGTACAGTCTTATGCGTCCAAGAAGATTTCATTCTCACTTTTTCTAGGATATTGAGTGAATTATTAGGAATTCCGATTCAGTTAGTTTGCTTTGTTTCTATTTATCTATTCTTTTTTTTCTCATTCCTGTACAACCATGAACAACACTTTACCGAACAATTGTTGTTTCCTTTCTTTCATCTCATCTGATGCTCAACAGACGGTAGGTATCTACTTATTGTGGTACGTATGTTTATCCATTCCCTGATCTTGTTGTTTAAGATCAATCTTATTTCTTTTAAAATAGGCCTTTGACTGGTATTTGCATAAACTCCAATTTGAATACTTATCATTTTTTTTAAACTGATATGTAATTAAAATTAGATTAATCTTACATTGTGTTCGTCACTTGTCACATAACTTTCGGGCAGCCGAGTAATTGTGTTGGAGCTAGCTTGGAAGTTACAAGAACAATAAGAAATAATAAGCTACATTTTACAGGAGGGTGTTCCATTTTGTTTTTAAAACAAGGAGAAGTGCCCTGAGACCGGATTCCTTTTTTTTTAATGATTCTGACATTTTTAAAAATATTTTAATTCTTATCATAACCTCCCTAGCTATTCACTATTCTCAAAATGTTTTTGGTGGTTTTTCTATCTTGGTGTGCATAAGGGAACAGGGGTTTTTTTTTTCACTCCTCCTCTTGCGCGTGACTCGCCCTCGCGCTCGCTTCGCGCTTGCCTCCGTTTGACCGAAAAACGCTGAAAAATTACGCCTGTTCTGCAGATCCAGGCCTCCTCAATGAAAATAAGGGTTCATGCTTTCCCCTTTCTTGTCTTTTTTCTTATCACAAGAAATGGTCAAAACAAACTTTTTTTTATAACGATATCAACATTTAGATAAAGAGGTTTTTCTGCAAGTTAGTCGAGAGTAAAAGCTGTGGAAAATATTGCCTGATAATAATCCGAATTGGAACGAACACAGCTTTCCTGGCCTTTTTCCTTGGGATGTAAGTCAATGATTACTAAGCTAAAATTATTAACAACACTTCACTGAACAATTGTTGTTTTCTTTCTTTCATGTCAACTGATGCTCAACAGGGGGTAGGTATCTACTTATTGTGCTATGTATGCTTATCCATTCCCTGATCTTGTTGTTTAAGATCAATCCTATTTCTTTTAAAATAGGCCTTTGACTAGTATTTGCATAAAATCCAATTTGAATACTTATTTTTTTTTAACTGATATGTAATTAAAATTAGATTAATCTTACGTTGTGTTCGTCACTTGTCACATAACTTTCGGGCAGCCGAGTAATTTTGTCGGAGCTAGCTTGGAAGTTACAAGAACAATAAGAAATAATAAGCTGCATTTTACATGATGGTGTTCCAATTTGCTATTAAAAAAAGGAAAAGGACCCTGAGACCGGATTCCTTTTTTTTTTTTCAATGATTCTGACATTTTTTAAAATATTTTAATTCTAATCATAACCTGCCTAGCTACTCACTATTCTCAAAATGATTTTGGTGGTTTTTCTATCTTGGTGTGCATAGGGGTACAGGTGTGTTTTCGTAGTTGTGTTTTTCACTCCTCCTCTCACGCGTGACTCGCTCTCGCGCTCGCTTCGCACTTGCCTCCGTTTGACCGAAAAACGCTGAAAAATTACGCCTGTTCTGCAGATCCAGGCCTCCTCAATGAAACTAAGGGTTCATGCTTTACCCTTTCTTGTCTTTCTTCATATCAAAACAAATGGTCAAAACAAACTTTTTTTAAAAACGACATCAACATTTAGATAATGAGGTTATTCCCGAAGTTTGCCGAGAGTAAATGCTGTGGAAAATATTGCCTGAAAATAATCCGAATTGGAACGAACACAGCTTTCCTGGCCTTTTTCCTGGGGATGTAACTTAATGATTACTAAGCTAAAATTATAAACAACACTTCACTGAACAATTGTTGTTTTCTTTCTTTCATGTCAACTGATGCTCAACAGTGCGTAAGTATCTACTTATTGTACTACGTATGTTTATCCATTCCCTGATCTTGTTGTTTAAGATCAATCCTATTTCTTTTAAAATAGGCCTTTGACTGGTATTTGTATAAAATCCAATTTGAGTACTTATCATTTTTTTTTTAAATGATATGTTATTCAAATTAGATTAATCTTACGTTATGTTTGTCACTTCTCACATAACTTTCGGGCAGCCAAGTAATTTTGTTGGAGCTAGCTTGGAAGTTACAAGAACAATAAGAAATAATAAGCTACATTTTACAGGAGGGTGTTCCATTTTGTTATTAAAAAGAAAGGAAAAGGGCCCTGAGACCGGATTCCTTTTTTTTTTCAATGATTCTGACATTTTTTAAAATATTTTAAATCTAATCATTGTCTTTCTTCATATCAAAACGGATGGTAAAAACAAACTTTTCTTTTAAATAGACATCAAGATTCAAATAAGGAGGCTTTTCTCGAAGTTAGTCGAGAGTAAATCGTGTGGAAAATATTGCCAGATAATAATCCGAATTGGATCGAAACAGCTCTCCTGGCCTTTTTCTTGGGGATGTAGGGTAATGTTTACTAAGCTAAAATTATTAACAACACTTCACTGAACAATTGTTGTTTTCTTTCTTTCATGTCAACTGATGCTCAACAGGGAGTAAGTATCTACTTATTGTGCTACGTATGTTTATCCATTCCCTGATCTTGTTGTTTAAGATCAATCCTATTTCTTTTAAAATAGGTCTTTGACTAATATTTGCATAAAATCCAATTTGAATACTTATTATTTTTTTAAAAATGATATGTAATTAAAATTAGATTAATCTTACGTTATGTTCGTCACTTGCCACATAACTTTCGGGCAGCTGAGTAATTTTGTTGGAGCTAGCTTGGAAGTTACAAGAACAATAAGAAATAATAAGCTACATTTTACATGAGGGTGTTCCATTTTGTTATTAAAAAAAGGAAAAAGGCCCTGAGACCGGATTCCTTTTTTTTAAAATGATTCTGACATCTTTTTAAGTAATTAAATTCTAATCATAACCTCCCTAGCTATTCACTATTCTTAAAATGTTTTTGGTGGTTTTTCTATCTTGGTGTGCATAGGGGTACAGGTGTTTTGTTTTTTTGTTTTTTTTCACTCTTCCTCTCATGCGTGACTCGCTCTCGCGCTCGTCTCGCGCTTGCCTCCGTTTGACCGAAAAACGCTGAAAAATTACGCCTGTTCTGCAGATCCAGGCCTCCTCAATGAAACTAATGGTTCATGCTTTCCTCTTTCTTGTCTTTTTTCTTGGAGCTAGCTTGGAAGTTACAAGAACAATAAGAAATAATAAGCTACATTTTACATGAGGGTGTTCCATTTTGTTATTAAAAAAAGGAAAAGGGCCCTGAGACCGGATACCTTTTTTTTTTCAATGATTCTGACATTTTTTAAAATATTTTAATTCTAATCATAACCTCCCTAGCTATTCACTATTCTTAAAATGTTTTTGGTGGTTTTTCTATCTTGGTGTGCATAGGGGTACAGGTGTGTTTTCGTAGTTGCATTTTTCACTCCTCCTCTCGCGCGTGACTCGACCTCGCGCCCGCTTCGCGCTTGCCTCCGTTTGACCGAAAAACGCTAAAAAAGTGCGCCTGTTTTGCAGATCCAGGCCTCCTCAATGAAACTAAGGGTTCATGCTTTCCTCTTTCCAGTCTTTGTTCTTATCAGAAGAAATGGTCAAAACAAACTATAACGATATCAACATTTAGATAAAGAGGTTTTTCTGGAAGTTAGTCGAGAGTGAAAGCTGTGGAAAATATTGCCTGATAATAATCCGAATTGGAACGAACACAGCTTTCCTGGCCTTTTTCCTTGGGATGTAAGTCAATGATTACTAAGCTAAAATTATTAACAACACTTCACTGAACAATTGTTGTTTTCTTTCTTTCATGTCAATTGATGCTCAACAGCGAGTAAGTATCTACTTATTGTGCTACGTATGTTTATCCATTCCCTGATCTTGTGGTTTTTTAATCCTATTTCTTTTAAAATAGGCCTTTGACTAGTATTTGCATAAAATCCAATTTGATTACTTATCATTTTTTTTAAAACTGATATGTAATAAAAATTAGATTAATCTTACGTTGTGTTTGTCACTTGTCAAATAACTTTCTGGCAGCTGAGTAATTTTGTTGGAGCTAGCTTGGAAGAAAGAACAATAAGAAACAATAACCTACATTTTACATGAGGGTGTTCCATTTTGTTATTAAAAAAAAAAAAAAAAGGAAAAGGGCCCTGAGAGCGGATTCCTTTTTTTTCAATGATTGTGACATTTTTCAAAGTATTGTAATTCTAATCATAAGCTCGGAGTCCCTAGCTATATTCTCAAAATGTTTTCATGGTTTTTCTATCTTAATGTGTGCATAGGGGTAGAGGTGTTTTGTGGTGTTTTTTATATTTGCACTTCTCCTCTCGCGCGTAACTCACGCTCGCGCTCGCTTCGCGCTTGCCTCCGTTTGGCCGCGAAACGCTGAAAAATTGCGCCTGTTCTGCAGATCCAGGCTTTCTCAATGAAACTAAGGGTTCATGGTTTCCTCTTTCTTGTCTTTCTTCACATCACGACGGATGGTTAAAACTAGACCGTAACGCAGCTTTCCTGGTTCCCTCACGAAAAGTGATATATTCACTCATTTAGATTTGGAGATTATTTAGACAACTAACTGAGGATCATAATTGTGAAAAAAAAAAATTATCCATTCATCGATCTTGCTGTTCAGTTCAATTCAAGGTTTTAATGGGAGTGAAAGCAACGTTTAGATGAACAACTATTATTTCCTTTCTCACGATGTTGTCACTGCGACTATCTGTTAGCGAATTGATCTGCTACAGTGAAAGTATTTAGATCTCCAAGCTAAAGAGGTCCGCGATCTGACCTGGTGCTAGTGCCACGAAGTTGTGTACTAGGGTCGTTCTCCAGTTCCTGTAAAGCTATTTGTACAGCTGCCTCTATCGAAAAGTTTGTCAACAGTTCCATAGATCCCGAAACGTATAATTGTGCTTATTTTGGAGCCATTTTATAACTGCGGCAACAGTCACAGCAGAAACACTGTCGGACTATCTCTTGCAAGATCTGTATTTTGAAAGGAAAATGGCTGAGTTCAGTGAGCCCTGGGCAATTTAGTCTTTGTTTCGCTTTTTTACCTTCCACCTTCCGTTTCTTTTTCCTTTTTATTTGATTGAGGGTACCACGTCTCAATTATTAAAGAGTGCTTTGCGATAAAAAACACATAAATAGTGAGATATATCTTCTTCGTGTTTTGTTTGATAATTCTTTGTTAGAAACTAATTGTAGTTTTTGTTTTAGAGTGTTTACTTTCTTAATTGGTTTTCTTCTTTTTCCTTTTAATCTGGTGCATTCAAATCAGAGTGTAAGTAACGTTTTCGTTGTCTAATAGTTTTATCTTGTCATCAATAAAGATAATGGCTTATGTCTAAGTAAATTAGTATAAATGGTTTCTATTACATTTAAATTGCGCGAGACAAGTGGAATATCTAGATTGACACTGCTCAACAAGTGAAATGAGGCACGAGATTTTTTTGCCTGTTCGTGATTGATAATTGAGTTTCATTGACTACTTGTAGTTTGTGGTTGATACATACTTTAGTGCTTTTATTTTCTTTAATATTTTTTTCTTCATTTTGGTTTTAATCTGGTGCAATATCCCTCATTTGACAAATCAGAAAGAAAGTAATCTTTTCTTTGCTTAATAGTTATTAATTGAAATAATTGTTACTGACTAAACAACATTGCTACAAACAAGTCGAGTCGAGTAATTGTATTTAGAAAAGAGTAAATATTTCAAGGTTTTTACCATTCATTACGTAAGAAACAATTCAAGTTGTGTTTACTTTGTTGCTCTCACAGTAGCACAGACACAGACAATGTTAAACATTATGCTAAAAAGTATACGTTTTGATTGCTATCATGCAACTTACTTCACAAACATCCGAAGATTAAAATTTCCTTTTTTGGGGTTGTATTTAATGATGATAGGTATTTATCAAATTGCGTTTGTACTCTAGTGTACTTACTTCCTTTTCTTTCTTTCTGCATTTTCCTTTAAATCTTCCGCATTGACCCAACTTTGGGAAATTAGGGAGTAAGTAACATTTTCATTCCTTCTAAATAGCTATTAGTTAAGATAATGTTTTCTACAGGATTGGAATTGCTTGAGGCAAGTTGAATATCTACGTTGATATTCAATGTAATTAACAAGTGAAATATAGTGCCGAATTTGCTCTCTGCCTGTTCGTAACTACTAGTTGAGTTTCATTGACTAATTGTAATTCGTGTTCTAGTTTTTTTACTGTCTCTCTAATTTTCGCGAAAAAAAATTTTTGCGACATTTTCTGACCAGTTCAGATCTTCTTTTCAGTGAGTTGAAATTTGAGGTGCTTAAGACGCATAGTTTCTTCTCGTGACCATTAAAAGAAAGCGCAGTTCGAACTGTTACTGAATTTTTTAATTTGAAACTTGAGTGTTAAATTCTGCTCGCGCAGAAAATTTCACAGTTTGATGATCGCTTAGTATGTAAAAACCAGTTACAATTCACCTTATCTAGAATTTATATTTCGCTTAGCTTAGAGTACTTCAGGGTGAGTTAAACAACCTACCCACAGCAAGTTCAATCTTTTAGTTATAAAAGTAGAAAACCACTCACGTAGAAAAGTTTCATTTTGTAGCGGTATTTGCCTTTTTCCTTTTGCGATCATTGGCCTTTCGGTACATTGAATATCTAAGCAACTCATAAACTAGGTCATACAATACAGTGAAAGATATCTGGGTTTTATTAATTAAATTTAGTCTTTGTTTCGCTTTTTTACTTTCCATTTTCCGTTTCTTTTTCCCTTTTATTTGATTGAGGGTACCACGTCTCAATTATTATAGAGCACTTTGCGATACAAAACACATAAATAGTGAGATATATCTTCTTCGTGTTGCATTTGATAATTCTATGTTATAAACTAATTGTGGTTTTTGCTTTAGAGTGTTTACTCTCTTAATTGGTTTTCTTCACTTTCTTTTTAAACTGGTGCATTGGCCTTCACTTGTCAAATCAGTTGGTGAGTACCGTTTTCGTTGTGTAATAATTTTCTCTTGTCATTAATAAAGATAATGGTTAATGTCTAAGTAAATCGGTGTTCATGGCTTCTATTACATTTAAATTGCGCGAGACAAGTGGAATATCTAGATTGACACTGCTCAACAAGTGAAATGAGGCACGAGATTTGCCTGCCTGTTCGTAATTGATAATTGAGTTTCATTGACTACTTGTAGTTTGTGGTTGATACATACTTTAGTGCTTTTATTTTCTTTAATATTTTTTTCTTCATTTTGGTTTTAATCTGGTGCAATATCCCCATTTGACAAATCAGAAAGAAAGTAATCTTTTCTTTGCTTAATAGTTATTAATTGAAATAACTGTTACTGACTAAACAACATTGCTACAAACAAGTCGAGTCGAATAATTGTATTTCGAAAAGAGTAAATATTTCAAGGTTTTTACCATTCATTACATTGAGAAAAAATTAAAGTTGTGTTTACTTTGTTGCTCTCACAGTAGCACAGACACAGACAGTGTTAAACATTATGCAAAAAAGTTTAAGTTTTGATTACTATAATGCACTTTACTTCACAAAACATCGGAAGATTAAAATTTCCTTTTTTGAGGGTTGTATTTAGTGATTATAGGTATTTATCAAATTGCGTTTGTACTCTAGTGTACTTACTTCCTTTTCTTTCTTTCTGCATTTTCCTTTAAATCTTGCGTATTGACCCAACTTTGGGAAATTAGACGGTAAGTAACATTTTCATTCCTCTTAAATAGCTATTAGTTAAGATAATGTTTTCTATAGGATTGGAATTACTTGAGGCAAGTTGAATATTTAGATTGATATTCAATGTAATTAACAAGTGAAATGTAGTGCCGAATTTGCTCTCTGCCTGTTCGTAACTGCTAATTGAGTTTCATTGACTAATTGTAATCCGTTTTCTAGTTTGTTTACTGTCTCTTTAATTTTCGCGAAAAAAACTGTGCGACATTTTCTGACCAGTTCAGATATTCTTTTCAGTAAGTTGAAATTTGGGGTGCTTAAGACGCATAGTTTATTCTCGTGATCAGTAAAAGAAAGCGTAGTTCGAACCGTCACTGAATTTTTTAATTTGAAACTTGAGTGTTAAATTCTGCTCGCGCAGAAAATTCCATAGTCTAATGATTGCTTAGTATGTGAAAATCCAGTTACAATTCACCTTATCTAGAATTTATAGTTTGCTTAGCATATCTTTGCTTAGAGCATTTCAGGGTGAATTAAACAACCTACGCACAGCATTTTCAATCTTTTAGTTAGAAAAGTAGAAAATCACTCACGCAGGAAAGTTTCATTCTGTAGTGGTATTTGCCTTTTTCCCTTTGCGATCATTAGCCTTTCAGTACGTTGAATCTCTAAGCAACCCATAAACTAGGTCATACATTACGGTAAAAGAAAACAAAATTCTATAATTGATAGAATTTTGTTTTCTTTCACCATATCAAGTATCTGAAAGTATCAGTTTGTTGCCTTAACATTATTATTTTGTATGAAACCCTTAAATTAAGCTAACAATTTATTTCTGTTGCTGTTGCTCTTTCCTCTGTAAAATCATGGATCGTGGACAATTTAGTGGGTAAGAAATTATTTTAGTTCATACGTAGATCATATTATTAAGCAAAATGTCGAAAAAAGTGAAAATTAAACAACCCTTCTCGAAGCCCTTTTCTTTTATTCTGTTCAATTCAAAATGCTTTGACTCTCTTACCTTCGCGAGGTATATCAAACATTATTATAAGTTCTTTTTCCTTTAAAAGTTAGTTAGTATTTGTTGTTATCTTTTGCTTCCTTTTTTAGCAGCGAAAGCAGTATCACTTTATTATTTTATTATAGAACATCAATCGTTTTCGCATACCTCAAAGTGGTTCATTTGTTGGTGTCCGCATGCGATTATAAAACCAATTATTATATCTTGTGTCCAGCTTATAACCTCTCGTGTCTGCAAGATTACAATCTCTTGATGTCCGAAAGTATGCTCAAAGGCATAAATTAATTCGCATTAATTGATTTTAGCATATGGCCCGCCTGGCCCCCCCTCGTGCAATTCCATAGAAAAGCTGACGTAGGAGGGGCCGGACGGGTTGATGTGAAATGCCTGGTAACTTAACAGGCTCGAGGCAATACTTTAAAATCAAAATTTTAGGAAGAGAGAAGCAGCCTGGCAACCTAAGTATTCCATTTTGTTTCTTTAGCTAATAGTTTTATTGTAGAATTTTTAAGCTTTTGAAACCATCTTGAAGGAAAGCAGAACAGCTTTACGGGCCCGTTAAGTTACCAGAACCCCGAGAAACGGGCTCCCGGTCTGGAAAAAGCCGCCCGGCCCTTATGCACTTGGGCAAAAAATATTAAAATGAAAAACATTGTCCGCTTTTGTGGCTAAAAATGAGTGACAGCAGAGAGTACAAATGGAAACAAATGCTACGTTTTCCGATGAAATGTGAGTTTCCTGTTCTAACTCGAAAACAGAAAGGAAAAGTATTAATTGTAGAATAGTTTTTGTGGTTATTCCGCGCGCGCCGGTTTATCGCGTGGTATTTAAGAAAAAAAAAATCAAAAATTCCAACACTAAAAAGTCATACAATAAAATGCGTAATGACTGAGTTAGGTCGGGCTGGATGGGAAATATTTGACTTTCGATCGTGGCTCTCGGACCTCTGTGCTATGCTCGGTCCGTACGTCATGACCTCGAGCCAAATACTTTCCCGTCCGGCCCTCCCACTCAGTCAATTAGTACACAGTATCTCACAACGGCTTTAAACTGATAGTAAATTTCAGTTGATTCATTTTCTCTTCTTCTCCATCGGGTTCACCAACGTCTCATTGACATAACAGATCGTAAGTAGCTTTTTCTTTACCTTTCCTCATTTTTACATTTCTAACAAACTAGGTACTATTCGACAGTCATCATGTGTTAGACTCCCTTCTGAGTAATCATCATTTTTGCGAAAGAGTAGATTTGTAAAAGGAAACGCTTTACCTACAATGAACCGGTATAGTTTTCTCCCCAATCATCATTTTTGATTGCGGCCAAGAGTTATATTTTGCAAAATGTCTTTTTTACAATTGCTGGGTGACAGCATGTTAAAGACTGTTATACGGTCAGACTTCCCCATTGAATGCCAACATGTTAACCATTTGAAATACCCAACCGGTGTGGCAAGTGTAATAAGACACGTAGTCATACTACCGGCTATTCCATTAAAAAGACGCTTTTACTTCACGATACCAAACTGAAGGACAATGTAGGCAATAACAAATGTGCCTCACTAACTAGCATATCTCTTTTTCTTATTTCCTACCTTAACGGGCAAACAGATCGTAAGTATGTTTTCTTTTTACAGTTATTTGGCGGATTTCACATGTCTTTTCACTACTACAGTAACAGTCATGTAACATATTTGTATCACTGTCGCTTACTTTTGTAATAATGAAAGCTACAATTTTCGTTTTATTAATATTATTATTATGATCATCAATAAACATGGCATTCTGATATTCGCCTTGCTTCCTAAGTTATGGTTGGAAACTTGTTGAAACCGTTTTGAATTAGGCTCTTGTGGAAATATTTATTCAGTGTGAACCATAAGTAGATAAGGATTCGATTTTGATTCAGTGGCTCAGTTTACGAAAAGATTTAATGTTATCTGTAGTAGACTGTGAAATTGAGGTGTTAGTTACTTGAAACTAATTATGAGAATTAAAGTCATAATCATGAAAATGGTTTCACATCAGAACTATTTGTTGAGCAGAGGTCTTAGCCGACTGATTAATGAATATCAACTCTCTTAGCAGTTAATTACTTTCATTTTATTTATTTTTCTGTTCTTGATGTATTTTTTTTTTGTTATTCCTTGGCCTTGGCAATTGTGGAAAACGATTAGAACGTAAGTACATGTTTCTCTGTCATTTAAAGCATATCTATTTGCATGGCACCTTCACAGTGCGTATACGTTAACATATTTCACTAAAGTACAGGTGATAAACGAAAGAAAAAGTGCATAGCACTTCTCAATAAACAAATGAATGTTTTGAGAAACAGATGCACGTTTTAATTTTATTTCTTTTATAACTTTTATTCACATGCCACTTCTGCAATCGCTCAGCTGGTAAGTTGAATTTAGTTTATCTCGCGCAATTCTTATTCTTGATAATCATGCTCAAGACAATTATATTTTCCTTTAGTGCCTAAGATCCTATTTACAACCGGTCCGCGTATGAATTGTTTACTCTTTTCGGAGTGCATGTCGATTAAGTGTTGTAAAAACAGAGTTAGGTTATCATCACAGCGAAGCAGAACAACGAAAAATCATTGGAGCCTCAATAATCTCATGTTCAAAGCAAACATTTGGCATCCAGAACTGGAAAACACACGAGAGCATGTGAAATCAAATTTGCTGAGAAGCTGTAGTGCAGGACGAGGCGTAGCAAAACTCCGATGTTATGAAGGAGTACTTCTGAAATCCCCATCGAAAATCGCTTTCTCTCACAATAATACAGTTTCAACCCATGAAATTTACGCTGACATCCATGTCATCATTGTGTTTTAAGTCTACTTTTATGCTTTATTTTGAATTTTGAGCTCAACTCGTGCTTTCGGTACAATTTTATTAGTAAAGACTTCCATAACTGGCCCCTCATCCTGTGATCTGCTGGTTACAGCTGACAAGGAACATTCAATTTAGCAATGCTAACTTTCTCCACTTCCTGATCGCGACTGAATCTCGTACAAGACCGCAAACAAAAAAAATTAACGGCGTCTACCATAGGATCATTATAAGGCCTGATAAACGCGGAACAGAAGTAAAACAAAGTTTAACACTAGTAATTGAAGGGCTGGTCATACCACGCATAAAATCAGTCAAACCCTTAACGCGAAACCGGCGTGAACGAGGTTAAACAGAAATTTAGAAATGCAACCCATCCTTGATAATTTTCTCTTAAGTTTCTGGAGATTCTTTTTCTAACATCACGTTCTTCTCTGGGAAATGTAAATTTAGGCGTTAATACTCGCTTTCCATTTGTTGAGAAAGTACTGGAACCTAATTCCTTTCCTAAGGAAAAAGGGGGGGGGGGGAGGTAGAACTTTACGATGAATTGTTATTTCATAACTTAAGCTATGTTATTTAGATCATTAACTGTTCCTCCTTTCTTATCTTATCTTTTCTGTCTAGCCAAAAGGGAAGGTAACTATCAATATCATCCGTTCCTATAGATAAATAACTCTCCTGTGGCTTAATATACATTATTGACTCTCTGCACCGGCTGATTACTGATCAGCAAATTACAATCGTAAATAGCAAAGAATTATCTAAGTGTATATCAGTGACAGTTAATGATAGCTGTTAATGTTATAATGTTACTATCCAAACGATTTTACCGATATGGACAGTATTAGTATAAAATCAATACCTAAGTTCTGTAATAAATGATATTTGTATAATAAGAATACATGAAAGTCATATATTTGTACTGCGTAAAATACATTTTAAGCAAATGAAGATCATCGCAGTATACTCACTTACTGCGATGATCTTCATTTGCTTAAAATGTATTTTCCGCAGTACAAATATATGACTTTCATGTATTCTTATCACACCTTCTCCATCTACGGGTATATAACGAACTCACAATTGACCAGCTCCCAGTTGGCTTGATAGCTTAGTTGGTTAGAGCGCTGCACCGGTATCGCAGAGGTCATGGGTTCGATTCCCGTTCAGGCCTGAAGTTTTTCTCAGGCCTTATTTCTCAACTGCTTAAGTTGAGTATATACTGCGATGATCTTCATTTGCTTAAAAAGATATTTGTATAATTATCATCAGATAACAGTCACATGTGGCTGATTGTTTGTTTGATGTAACAAGTTATCGATTTCAATGTAATATATTGACGTACCAAACAAACTGGTTTGTTCAAATAAACAAATGAATAGATAAATGGATTAACAGCTTTTCAAAATTGTTTTTCTCTTTCACGGCGTTCTTTCCGGATCCATAAGCGGGTGAGTGCGACGAGTTCAGTTTGTTTGTTAACCTTATGATGTGTTAGTCAAGTATTCCAAGGCTATATTGAGCCACTAATTTACTCATCGAATGTGAATCTTTCTTTTCATGTTCACCTAACATCCTCATCCTAACTGATATAACAGATTGTAAGTAGCCATGCTTGAACTATCATTTATCAGTAGGCAGGATAAAGGGTCGATAAAGATGGTTGAACAAATAAATGGATCTCAATAGAGGGATTCAGACAGGATACTCTTCTCTGTTGATCAGAGGATGTGTGGACAAAGATGTTGCATAGAAATAAAACTTTTAATTGTTACAACAATTGAATTTCAACGTTTCAGGCCTCTGCCATATACTGGTGGAACTTTTACAGAAAAGTTGAAAATTAAAAATTGAAAACGTTAAAATCCTAGTTTGTTTGTTTTTTTTTTAACATTTTTGCACATTCATCCATTTGAGCAATAGAAAACAGTGTTACTCTCCCTGGCTTATAACATGATAAATCCTTGACAGATGTTGAGACAACACCAATGATGCTTTTAAATAGGGAACTGTAAGTTGGGGTGATTTATAAGCTTCAAGCCATCAATCTTTTTAACTTGGAGATGTTAGTTCGATTTCCCCTTTGGAAATTAGAAACTGAGAATATCGACGATAATAATTAGGTATTTTGGTATCCTTTATGGCAAGCAGCAGATTAATGCAGCAAAGGAAGTAAAGAGCATAGGTAGAGTGATAATATAACATATGACTCTTTGCGCACAACTTATTGTTTTCAAAGGTTGTATGGCGTGGTCGTCTTGGAGTGTCTGCAAAGAGTGCAACGAGTACCGGGAAAGATTCGGTAAGTGACAAGAGGGAGTTTTGGTGAATTTGTGACACACAAGTGCAATGGCGGGTTTTCGCCATTGTTTTACAACTTCGAAAAACTATGCAGCATTTATAAACTTTTATTCAAATGGATAAACTCTTATGTATAGATTGTAATGATAGTTAGGCAGGAACCTTCACCAGTTATTTTCAAGGGATTTTTTCTTTAAAATAAATAAGATGACTTAATCTCCAACCGTTTATTACTTTTAAAAGATTATTTGGATAACCTTACTTCTAGAATTTAACTGCTCAAGAACTCGGGAATCACGGCCTTGTAAATGTAAGTGGTTTTATGTATGAGGAGAAAGTCAAGGATTCATGCTGCACTGATATCCTTCAACTGTCCTTTAATTAAACGTCAAACTCTTTATTTAATATACTTTGGTTTTACCAACAGGGTTGGTAATTTAGATTGGCCACCGTAAAAAGTATCAAAGCTGACCTTTAGAGCGTTAGCTCTGACGAAGCGCTAACGGTCGAAACGTTGGCTAAGAAAATCTTTACGGTGGCCATCTTACATTTTCAACTTAGTTGATAAGACCCAAGAGCCGTGACCCATGGAAGCTTACCCCCCGTTTTCTCTGTAAAAAAAAAACATGATTCGCACTTAATTAAAAACATTTTATTTTTTCTGCCGGAGTTTAGACGCTATATTTATATTTTGTCACAAACAACAAAGGCAATTTTTCCTTAGTAAAAAAAGAAAGATCATTACAGTTTCATGTAGAACAGGCGTGATTTTCGTGAGCGGGTGCTAAGTATTTTTCCTTGGTGAAAATCATGGTTGCAAGCTTTGATTTTTACAGCAGGGGAGAGCTGGGGAGAGAAAGACAGTTGCAATAAGATTGTAAACGACGATTAAAAAGAAGTAGAGGGGGAGGGGATGGGGATCAAGTTTTATATAAATTATTATTTTTCTTCTTAAAATTAAAAAGGTCCTCCTGAAATAAATTCTTGGCGAGAGAAGTCTGTCAAATTAAATTCAACACTTCAAATTCAATGTTTCGTGAGGGGTTTTCCTAAACCAGAGGTGAAGTGGACAAAAGATGGAAAGTTAGTTAATACCAGGAACATGCTCACGATTAATCGAGTGACTTATGGCGATGCTGGTCAATACACATGCAGCGCTAAAAATAGTGAAGGAAAAAATGAAGCAGCTTTTCATATTACAGTCACAGTAAAACGTTGACTTACTTTTGTTTCTTTCAGTTTCTATTCTCATTTTCTAATTTTTTTCATACTTTCACCTTTTTTGAATTGTACTTTTGTTGTTGTACTAATGTTGTTTCCTTCAGTTGCTCTTCTTATTTTCTGAGGTTTTTTTTTTCTTCTTTTTTGTCATACCTTCACCTTTTTTGAATTGTACTTTTGAATTCTATGCTCAGGTCCTCCTGAAATTAATCCTGAGCTCAAGAATCAGTCGGTTGCCTATAACTCGTCGCTTCAGTTCATTTGCTCTCTAAGCGGTTTCCCTACACCTGAGATACTCTGGACTAAGGATGGGGTGAATCTCGGTAACAACAACACTCTTACGATTCGCCAAGCGAGATTTGAAGACTCTGGTCAATACACCTGCAGCGCCAACAACAGCGAAGGAAGCAAAAACTCAACTTTCTGGATCGAAGTGGTGGGAGGTACGGTTCTTATTTACATATTGAAAGAACTTGAGTCGATAATCAATTTAGATATCTTTGGTTGGATGAGGATAAAATCTTTTCTATGATACCATATGCAATTTAAGGACTTGAAACCCCAAAAGTTTCAAAATTGATTAAAAATATTAAAAAAAGGACTTAATTGATAATAACATTTAAAGAGCGAAAACATGCCGACTTATATGACAAATGACAAATGTAAATGAATTTCGTGATCAGACACATGTAATTAATTTTTGGGCAGTTTAAAACTGATTGTCTTTTGGAGCGTCGAGCAATTTTGACTTTATAGATATCACCATATTTTGTCACGGCATTTATCATAAAAGTCCGTTTAAATTTTTGAATTACCTTTCTTTCTGCTTCTTAAATAACAATGGCTGACAAGTCATGATTTCATGTACATTTTTAGAAGTGCAAAAATGTCAAATTGGCTATCAGTGCATTATTATTTAAGTATTTATTACTGAAGTTGGAAAGCGAAACATCCATGTAAACTTTTCATTGATGCAAACCTTTTAACCATTACTATTTGGCTATTCTTCAAAGTAAATGTGTAGTTTGAACTTAGAGAAACTGGTACTCTTGACCATAATGTTGATATTACACCTAACAACCAGTAAGAAAAGAATGAATAAATCAATAAATAGGTAGCTAAGTTGTTAACTCCTGGGTTGTTGCTAAAATAGGAAATCTTTTAAGGAAATGAAAGAATGTTTTGATGTCACATTGGGCTGACTTATACCTTCCTATATCAAAAGTGAAGAAAACTAATTTCAAAATAACCTTGGATTAAAAATAGACTTGGCAATAATGTAATTTGTTTTTATTTTCAAACTAGTTCATTTCGGGTTGGATAAGGAAGGGGGCAGAGGGGGTTGAAATGAACAATGCGGCCCTTTGTTGAGCTTGGTGATCTTTTTACTTCAAGTCTCTCCTCAGATCATTGAGCCTCCGAAAAACAAATTTCTTACGGAAGGATACTCCGTAAACCTTGGTTGCGTAGCCTCAGGTATTCCAACACCAACTTTCGTCTGGACTTTTAATAATGGTGACCTGCCATCTGGTATCAATCAAACCGATTACGAAGGAGAATCATTTCTAGTTTCGCCAAGAGTCACCGAAGGGATGAATGGGACTTACAAGTGTACAGCAAAAAACAAAGCAAATACAACTAGTTCCTCAGCAACACTGCGTGTTTATGGTGAGTTCAGTTGTAATGCTATTGATGATGATGATGATGATGATGATAATGATGACGACGACGATAATGATGACGATGATGATGATAATGAAGAAGAGAAATAGAGAAAGAGTAGATTGAGACATTCAAGTGAACTTGTAAGTCCAAGGGCAATAGCGACGGAGAAAAGGAATAGCGCGAAGAAAATTTAGGCAAGCTGAGCCCAATTGTAGTAAGGCGGATAGTGAAACGTAAAGCGTTATCCACCAGATAGAGTTTTATCCAGTGGATGGTGTTATCTACCCTTCGAACGACCGGGGCCTGATCTTCAAAAAACGGTTGATATGAATGCTTAATACTAATGTCCTTGGATCTTTATGATTACAAACGCAAAGAACTGCGTAGATCTGGGTAGGAAAGTAACGCTAAGGAAAAATTACAAGTGGTGGCGCTATAGAGAGTTGATTGATTCGAAATACTTGACTATATGCAATGCACTCCCAAACTGGAAAAATCTAAATAGACTTTCGAGATGGAGAGATTCAGAATCTCAGAAGAGAGCAAAAAGGAAGCGAGACGCAAAAGCCAATTTTACATACGACACATAATTGGCGTTCTCTACATTGAACAAGGAAACTAGAACAGACGGAAATACTTAAAACGAAGACGCTTCCACCCGTGACCGAAATCGGAGGTCGAATAGCGATTACGCGTTCGAAAGAATTCCTCCACAAAGTTGATTTATGGCTTTTGTAACTCGTAACGAGACTTAGCTAATGAGGATGGAGAATATCACAGATTTAGGATTTACGGATTTACACGCTGAAAAGGCACGAAATAAGTTGTTATTCGTAAGCTGGTCCAAGAAGCCGGGAACCAATCAAATGGCACGTATCGCTTTTTTACTTGTGAGGAAAACGATACATCTAATCGGGAAGTATTGTGCTTTTTGACGCGCGGAGCGTACCAACGTCATTCTAATTAATCCTTTTATGGAATAGTTCCGCTTTTCAAACCACTCGTAAATTATAAAAATCCGCTCTCAGGACTGTTTAACGAGTCAAACTACTTTCAAACGATGACTGACGAACTTCTGTGAAGAATCATGCGGAACACAAGGAAAACAGCGAGTCGGTTTGTACCAGAAATCTCACTCGTTCACTGCGCACACCTGTTCGATTTCCGATATTACCAACTCGTGCGTAAAATATATATACGGACAGACTTTTCATGAAGTATTCTCTATCGATTGAATTGTCATAAGAGGTCTTGATTCTAATTGCGTTCATGATTTCCACAATTTATCCACGGAAATTTAACCGCGTCAGCTTGAGAAAATGTAGTAAGTCCACTCTCCTCAGGAAGTGATGAAAACGACCTAATGAGGTTGTTGTGGACCTGTAGAATTTAGACGGACGATCATCTACTTGAAATCAGACCAGCTACCATACTGGTGGAAAAAAAAAACTTCGTATTGCAGGACTCACTTGCTGTGTTGATACAAGGGCGGAGAAAAAAGAACACGAGAAGATGGAACATTATCAAGACCTTGATTTAGAATTTCAGCGGAGGACCTGGGCGATTGAAATAGTAACCAGGAAATTTAAAACATAAAGGCTTCAAGCTTGTTCTGAAACTCTTTCGAAACTCACTACGAAACACTTTTCTTACTTTTTTTCCATCTAAAGCAACATATTCGAAGCATTCCCATAAAAGGTCACATTTGACTCGTTTCGTTTCCACGTTTTGTTTGTTTTGTTTTGTTATATGGAGTGTTTATAATGCAGTTGTATTTTTTAATGAGACACAAGCATTCTAATGAATTGTCCCTTTTCCAATGCAGGAAAAGCCTCTGCTCAAATTGTTCCAGAGACAGACATAACAGTCACCAAAGGAGAAACACTCACATTGACCTGCAAAGTCAACGAAGAAACAATAAGCATAAGGTGGACAAAAGGTGGAGAAACAATAACAGAAAGAGCAATTATAGATACACGATTAGATGAAAAAAAGAGTAAGCTGGCTCTTACTGAATTTGGGGAAGAGGACAATGGCGAATATTCTTGTGAAGCAAGTAACAAGCCAGGAACTGTGGCTCGCTCTGTTGTGACAGTAAATGTCAAAGGTAAGTTGTTTAAGCAACCGAATATAATTCCAGTAAATAACTATGTAATTACACGTCCGCCTTCTATGTTCATCAGAAACCTCTTCCAGTGGTTTTTTAGTCTTCTGGAAACTAGAAACTTGAAAGGAATTTGAAAAAAATGTTTCAAAACGAGTTTGAAACAGTAGCAGTATATTATACATATTCTGTAATTCTTTCACCAATCTTTCTCTTTCTATCTACCTGTTTTTTGTAAATTAACATATCTGCGTCTGTTTTTCAAAAGTTTATTCCCGGCCACCCAACGCAAGCAATGAACAACGTAAATTTTTGGACCAAAAAAAAATTAGCTCTCTATTTGGATAATTGGTGATATTAATTTTTATTTTTAATGCCAACTTCCAAATTCCTTTCCTACTAAGCTTCTTCAATTATTATATCTCGGGAAATTCAGAGGCTCCCTCCAGCAGCTCACTGGAGTGGTACTACATTGGGGGACCTTTGGCCGCTGTCGTTTTTCTACTGGCGGTCACTTCATACATTAAAAAACGCCGTGAGACAGGTAAAATGTTACCATACGAAAATAAGATGTCTTCATATGGTAGATTGAGATTGTGGCTTTAATACGTCAGTGTTTGGAGCACGAAGGAGCCTTTTTAAGCAGGTCATATGGTGCATTTCCAGCACTGATTTTGAAGGTCCCTTACAGTCCCGGCAAAGCCCATTACTAATCAAATTACAAAAAGGTTACAAATTATATGAAAGTGATCACCATGATAACCCACCTTATTCCTTCTCCTGTTGTTTGACAACAGAGTCAAATATAAGTTACACGTGGTTTCTGAGTCGCAAGCTTTAATTTAGTTAATGATGTCATTCTTACTCACAACGAAGCGATTTCATTCATCTGTTTCCACATATCCTTTGACAAAAGCCCCACCTGAGGTGCCACCTAGGCTGCGGTAAGTGAATTCCCTTTTTAATGCTCAATGTCTGAACGTGTGGTTATTTCCGAAGTTTCTAACTCTTGAATAAGTCTCAGTTGAGTAGTGATAAGCGCCACTGCTGAGTAAATACGTCTTTTTTTTTCTGTTCGGACTGACTATGTTCACCATTAAGAGCACACTGGCCAAAGTAAAAGGTTTTTTATTTCGAACCAGCAGCAGTTTTCGAAGCCGTTCTTATCAAATGGCAGTCAAATGTTTCCTAACATCCTGTCTGTTTTGGATTCGTTCGTCCTTCACTTGTTTTGACATCTTGTTTAGTATCTCTTTTTTTGTTACCAGTATGCCAGGTTGTGGGTGACGTACTTTTAAAGAAGAAGAGAAGCTTTGACCCTTAGTCACTCTTTGTTACAGAAACTACAGTTGAAATACACTCGGAGTCTTGTAGGCCGATTTATAATAATATTACTCGATGTATCGATTGTGGACAATACTTCGGATGGTTTTAATTAGTATTTCATTTCTTGCGTAGGAGGCACGATATTTATATGACGTAAAATGCCCAAAAACACTGTCGGCGCTAAGTTTATTCATTAAAATCTCCTCTCTGGGTCGATGCGTTCAGTAAATTAGTATCTAAATTTCACCTCTTTCAATAATTTTTTCATTGGCAAGTGATAATTTTCTGAAGCACCCGGAAATAAAAACGAAAAGCAAAAAATTAAAGTGAAAATATAGAGGATATATTTACCACGTTACGTTAAACCAGATTCAAAGAAGGAAAAGATAGATAGGTAACACAGATAGTTAAAGTCTTGTTTTCATCTGCAATTATTCAGTGAAGGGGACGATGAAGTTGAGATGGATCAGCTGAACGTAAACACAGATGGATGGGAGATTGCAGTTGACCGCCTGATCCTTCGCGAGCATATTGGCAGAGGGGCATTCGGTTCAGTGTGGCGAGCGCTACTGGGTCGTTCTCGAGGCAGACCTGGAAATCGCACGGTTGCTGCGAAATGTTTCCTACGTAAGTACTTACTTATAAAGCTTGATTAAACTATCCTTTATTAATTTTTTGAGTAATATATCTTAATAAAGGGCATTCACTTAGAATATGCTTTATTAATGTACTTGATACATAACATGGATAGCTTAAAAACTGTGCGCCGTTAAAATGATTTACCAGCTGGCATGTCAAATTGTTAGCAGATGGTTCCCCGGGCGATCGGTTGTTAAGTCTTTTGTCATACAACGCTACTACCATACAACAGAACACGAATATCATTTGAAGTATTAGAAGCTATGGAGAAAAATGAAAATTTATTGGTTAAATTGCATTCAAGCGAATAAAAGCGGAAAATACCATAATACTGAAAATGTCACTCCGTCGTGTATTTTGTAAAATTGCTCGCTTAGAAACTTTTGATGGGAAATAATGTCATGTGACCTCAAAGAAACCTGGAGAGGGTGAGTCTGGCGCAAAAAGCTCAGAGCCATTTGCCAGTCTAGTGGTGATAGTATGATCTTCTTCCGCTGGAAAAGCGGAACGTCAAAATGCAATAGAACTTGTATGAAGCGGTCACCTTGTAATAAGCGGTCGGTTTTCAAAGTATGGAAACTTTCCTCCTTTGCTTATAGTGCTTTTTTATATCAAGCAGTCGTGGTCACCCTTTACTAAGTCCCAACAGCCTATTTTTAATGTTCCTTACCTGTATTGAACGGTCACTAAAGCAGAAGTACTCAAATAAAATTAAGAATAATCTTTCAAGTAAAATTGAATCCAGGTTTATCTCCCGAAATCAATGTTAGTAATATTTTTGAGCGAGGTTGTGTATGTTAAGTGGTCCGTGATGGCATAGAGTGGCGTTTTTAAACTTTTATCAGTAGTAGCCCTATTCCGTGGAACCTATGTTAAACGGTCAATCATTTCCCGTGCGTGACCGCTAAATACAGGTTCGACTGTAACAAGCTTATAGAGTCAAACGAATTTAGAATAATTCTGGAAATGCTAACGAATTATTGTAGTTTTTAGTAAGATAAAAGCAAGGATTATGTACCATATGAACGGTAGGAAACAAGAAGGCGCAAACCGAGCATATCTTTAATAAAAATTGTCTCAAATATCTATTCGACCGACTATTAGGTATTATAACAGGTGCAATTTCTAGGCTTAATTGCGTCTCTACTTTTGTAAGTTGTCTGTAAACAATTGCGCGGTTCAATGAGCTTGCCTAGCTAACAACAATGCTCGAGATGTGCAGCGTTTTCTTAGCAAATAATTTTTTCAACGAGGATGAATCTACTTTTGAAATTTCATGTTCAATACAATTGAACAAGACGACTAACTGACATTTTTGTGACAAGTATGGATTATATGGGGTTTAGAAAACTAACTTTTTTTTATGTAGACCAAATTTATTAGAAGATGCGCTGGTAATATAGCACTTAGTATACAAAAATGTTTACCACATAATTGTGTCTCTCTTGACATGCAAAGTTTGTTTGTTTATCTAATTTTTGTGTGGTTTCCCAGCAATCTCCGGACAGAAAGGAAGGAAGGCCCTGCTGAGAGAGATCGAGTTATTAAAACTCTTTGGAAGGGAGGGCCATGAAAATGTTGTTAAGTTCATTGGTTGTGTTACAGTTGGAGGTAATCAGCTATTTTTATGAATATAATCAGCTAATTCACAGTAACAATAAAGACATATCCGACGTCAACCAGTATTGCTTAGATGGTGTACTAACTCAAGGGTTATTTCCATTTTTTGTTTAATCTAAAGAAATTTACTTCGCACTGTATGTAGGCCATTTTACTTGGAAGATTTAAGCTCTAAAATTTACACGCTAATTGTGATAATAGTTTTAACTTACGATGGGAAGTTTCTGTCTATTTATCTGCCATCCCTATTTTTCTGCCTTTCTGTTTATCTGTCTGTCTGTCCATCTCTCTGTGTGTCTGTCTGTATTTCTGTATCTGCTGTATGTGTCCATCCGCTTTCTATCTGCGTTTTTTCCTCTTTGACTTTCCCTCTCTTTCTTAGATATAACCAAATGTATAAGTAGATAAAGCATGTACAATTTAAACACATTTTGCAGCTTCTGCACTGCTTGCCATATAATAATTTTCTTGTTTTTCCCTCTTAGCTCAGCCAATACTTATCATGGAGTACCTGTGGCGAGGTGACTTGCTGGGCTATCTCAGAAAATCCAGGGGGGTTTTCGACCAATACCATCATGGGGTCGGAGGGGTCGACCACTTGACAACATATGACATGGTGCTGTTTGCTAAACAGATCGCACATGGCATGACTTTTCTCGCGTCCAGAGGGGTAAGTGCTCAAACTCTTTCTGGTCAGTATGTGATCCTGCATGTGTTTAAATGGCGTAACTTGCAAATCGTCAAAAGAATATTCTGTACAGCTAAAAAGATCCAGCACATTAGAATGACTATTTCACAGAGAAATGGTTTGACATTAGCATGATGTTAAACTTTCTACCTATATTTTATTTTTTATTTTATGTAGTTTATAAAAGTCCCTTTGGCAGATCATATCATTTTTTGTTTTCGATTTCAGATAATTCATCGCGATCTTGCAGCTCGTAACATCCTTCTTGATGAGCATCGTGTCTGCAAGTTGACTGACTTTGGGCTCTCTTATCAAGATTTCAAATACGGCCCAGGAAATGCCAAAAGGGTAATTTTCAGAATTTTTTCATCATTTAGTCAATTGGTTTTGGGGCTGCGGGTATGGAAGATAAAAATGTGAAGAATTAAAATATTACTGTCCTCACAAACCTTCCTTTTCAGTTATACAGTTTTACTGCAAAACACATTTCTCTTCAATGGGAAGCCGTTCTAAGCGTATCGAAACTTTCACAGAAAAAAAAAATTGTACCTATGGAGTGAACACAGGAAATAAGAAAGCTGGAAGAGATATCCTTCTCTGAATAGCAAAGATACAAAATCGAAAGGCAAAGAAACAGGAGATTTAAAGAAAAAGGAGTGTGTGAATTGTTTTCATAGAATTTGTACAAAGGTGTCTACTGCTCTTGACATTATCGTAAGTCCTCATATCACGGTTTTAATCTTATATGCAAAATATTTTAGAAGTTGTATACAAGGCTCTTTAGATGTCAGATGTCTATAGTATTTTGGTTACTCATCCAGGGATGTATCCCAATCAAATGGACTGCACCCGAGATTCTCTTTGGACACGTGGAACAACTGTCAACCAAAAGCGATGTGTACGTACTGTATTGGTTATTATCAACATATATTCCAAGAGTGAACATTTTTACGATTCTACTTTAACTTAGCGAGGAAAACTAGAATATTCAGTGCTCTATTGATTAGAGGGTCATTAAGAAACGTCAAGCTGGGAAACAGCTGAGGTTACAGCTGTAGTATGAGACTTTACATGAATATTAAGTTTAACGAGCAATATCCAAAATCTGATTAGGATAAGAACAGACGGATGAAAGGATGAGTGGATAATCAAACAAATAAATATGGCGTTTTCTGTTAAGGAGGTTGCTTATATATGTTCTGATGGCATGTTTTTAAACATCCCAAGTATCTGAGTGATTATAATCTTTCTACCCCAGTTGAGATATATGGTCATCCTTCTATTTCTTTGACAGGTGGTCCTACGGCATCGTCCTGTATGAAATCTTCACTGTCGGTACTTAACTTGTTTGTTACTTTACATTCAGGAAATATACCTGCCGAGATTGCACGCACAATTACTAATTGATGAGTGATACCGAGCGAACAAAAGACCATTGTACGATAGAGAAGTTGAAGCAGTACTCAATGTGGCTGATAAATAAAATTATGACGATGCATAACAACTTGACATAAAACTTAAGTTTAAGTAGAACTGAAAGTATTTAGTACATTATTGAAAAACCTTAAATCCATCGCTACACTTAAATTTGTTTTTTTTACAGTACTCTATCATCTGATGTAAAATCGAAATCTATTTCAGCAATTAATTGTCGTTTTCACAGAAGAATCATTTCGATCGCCCCGAGAGGAATGAAAGTGATTACAACAAAAAGAGTGTGCTTTTTTGGCGAACAGAAAAAAACATTATTTTTCCACAGGAGGCATTCCTTACGAAGGATGGTCTCAATCCACGACAATGAAAAAAATCGAAGAAGGTTATCGTCTGCCAAAGCCTGAACATATCGACGACAGTTTGTAAGTGTTGCTTCCTCTGTGTGGAATGTTATATAAGTCAAAAGCAACATCGATTGCTGCTGTGGTCAGGTGTTTTTGATACTCTTGGTCTGAATAAGAAGTCTTCCTAAGAAATTAATCTTATCTTGTCAATACAAAAATTTAAATGAAAAGTTGTTGAGTCCGAATAAAGAATACGGTAGGTTTTTCATCACAGAATTCGTTTGAGCTGCAATGTAATGAGATAAACTTAGCATTTCAGTTATTTTTGTAACTAGTTGTGGTTTCTCAACTTTGCTACTTGCAATATTAGTGCCTATCGCGGAATTACTGTGATCATATGTCCCTGTGTTTTTCTATAGATACGCGGTGATGTTAAACTGCTGGAAATACGAAAGCGGCAGCCGGCCACACTTTGTGAAACTCTACCAAACAATGGATACATATATTAAAACAAAGGTTTGCCATACAGCGTCTAATTCAGGATATACTTCAGCAATTGAAATTGGTACCCTACTAAGTCAATTGAGAATTTCTTTTCACGTCAATGTGATGTCAAAACGCATTAACTACCCAGCCGCTAACAATTTGTGAATTCAGTTTCATCATGAGCCAATGTTACTTTTAAACATATGCAAGTGTGGTTACGTCATGTCAGTCTGGATCATCCTTATTTTCCCTCTGTTGTCTACACACAAGAAAGAACGGAACAGATCTTAAAATTACACTTTTGGAAAACTTTGACAGAAAGGAAGACCTTACCCGAATTTTTTCCTATCAATTCATGCAAGTACTAATGGTTCTTGTCTTTGTGACCGATATCTGATCTGCTATTTTTTTCTTTTTAGTGACTCATTTTTGGAATTTCTTTGTTAAATTTTTGAAATTCATTCGTTCAAGATTTTTTAACTCATGCAGTTCTTGATTACCTTCTAATCTTTTTCATAGACATATGTAGATATCTTTGACGATGACAAGTATGATGAGGATAAGTACAACTTTGTCGATGACCGTGGAGCTGTTGCAAACCCAGAAGATGCAGGACCGGACGAGCTAGGAGCAGCTGCAGCAAATCCCATCTGTGGAGTGGGTGAACACGGTGCTATGGCACATCCCTTTCTGGTTGCAATGGACGATGGCGCTACAGCTTTCCCTTTTGGAATTAACGTAGGAGACGAAGGAGCACCTGCAACAGATCCCGACCGTGAAGTGGGTGAACACGGTGCTACGGCACATTCCTTTGTCATTGCAATAGACGATGGTGCTCAAGCTTTCCCTTTCGCTATCAACGGACAAGATACAGAGGCAGCTGCAGCAAATCTCGCCCATGAAGTGGGTAAGCACGGTGATGCTGCACATTCCTTTGTGGTTGCAATTGACGATGGTGCTACAGCTTTCCCCTTCGCTATTAACTTGCAAGACAAAGGGGCAGCTGCAGCAAATCTCGCCCATGAAGTGGGTAAGCACGGTGCCACTGCAAATCCCTTTGTGGTTGCAATTGACGATAGTCCTACAGCCTTCCCCTTCGCTATTAACTTACAAGACAAAGAGGCAGCCGCAGGAAATCTCGCCCGTGAAGTGGGTAAGCACGGTGCTACGGCACATCCCTCTATGGTTGAAATTGACGATGGTGCTTCAGCTTTCCCTCTCAGAATCAAAGTAGAAGAAGAAGGTTGCGCAGCATACCCTTTTGAGAGTGATAAGAAAGATATGGATGCCCAAGCGTACCCTTTGGAGAGTGATACTTTACCATATCTTAGCAAGAACGAGGAAGAAGATGTTGATGACTCCGAGTGCCCTCTTGCGATTGAGGAAGAAGAAATTGATGACTACGAGTGCCCTCTTGCGATTGAGGAAGAAGAAATTGATCCTTTACCATCCTCCCTAGTGATGGACCAAAATGGTCTAGATGCTTCAGTATGTCCCCTTGTGACTGACGAAGAAAATTCTGATTCTTTAGCATGCCCCCTAATGGGTGAGGAAGAAGATTCCAATGACTCAGCATGCTCCCCTGTAACTGGGGAAGAAGATTTCGAAGCCACAGGAAGCCTATCTGTCACTGAAAAAGAAGATCCTAACTCTTTAGCACGCTCCGCAAATGAGGTGAACAAACCTGATACCTCACCATTCCCTTGTGTGATGGAGGAAGAAGATCTTGATTCTTTCGAATACAATCCCCTGATCGAAAAAGAAGGCCACAGTGATTCCGTTTTCCCTCCAGATATTCAAATTGATGACGAAGAAGGTGTAACAAGTGAACCTGAAAGTAACGTTGGTTATGAAGGTGCTGTAGCAGTTCAATCTGAAAAGGAGGCAGTAGAAGAAGAACCTGAGACTTGCCAACTAAAGTACACGAAGGATGAACAAGACGATCTTGGAAACTATATGGACGACCAAAGTGATGCTGTAGACCTTCTTGACGGGGAGGCTGGCGTACAAGAGTATGATGGTGATCAACTTACTGCTGCAGATAAAGACGAAACTGGAAGTGACGAAGACGAGGAGTCATCTGAAGTAACTCCTCTTGTGCAGGACTGAGGCTTAATAGTAGAATTGCTGAACCTCCAAGGTTGTAGTCTTATAACACTCTGTGGTAATTTGTAGTTTAGATTTCGAGAACTTCAGCCTCAATATTTCATAGCTTTTGATTTTAAGATGTAGTTTCTATCGTACTTTTGCTTTATTAATGCTTTGGTAGTGATGATAACCATTTTCATAGTTTATAAATGGAGGTAAGATGGAATTTTCTTGGAAAAAAAAAACTTGTTTATTTACTTCACTTTTGCATTTCTTAGTTTACCGTTTATTCGCTTGGTGCACTTGTCAGTGCTTTGTTGTTGTTATTTACTGTAGCCTGATAGAGACAAGAAAAAAAAAAGAGAAAAAGAAATTGCCGTTAAGATAATTTTTATAACTGATCTAGTCAGAAATTTTGCGTAAATTTGTGAGTATTGTTCCTAGTATAAGTAATATTTCTTAAATTTTTTGTAAGTGCACTGAAGAGAAGAACAATAATGGACATGTTGATCTCTCCCAAGTCACAATGAATATTTACCCTGTTAGGAATAATTAAATTGTTGTAAAGCACTCTCTAAATGCTTCAGTAAACTTATATAAGCTAAACTCGTTTTGCTTACTCCATTCGTTGCAGCAAAATTGCTGGTTCGGATCAGACCACTTTAAGTAAAACAAAGGCATATGCGCAGAAAATGTCATTAATAAGAGTAGAGACAAAAGGGAGAAAAAGGGTGGGGCGAGGAAATCTAACTGTACATCTGATGGACACAATAAACTGAAATGACATTTAGGCTCCTTCAAAACACAGTCGAGCCAATATAACAATGGATTCTCATTCAATCATTTTTCAATTTTGTTTTTGCCACGAACACTTACATATAAAGCTAACATTGCCTAACCTATTACTTCAACTTTCATCGTGGGGAGAACTGTGCTGATTTTTTTAGAGAAACAAGCAACTGTGGTTATTTTCTTACTGTTTTTCGTTGTGTTTCTTGATATGAGCAAGGCCTTTGCCAAGATCAACGATGGCATTTCGGTGCGGCTTAGTTCATCATTAATCCATCTGATAGACAACAAGTAATGCTCATAAATTCTGAGTTCTCTGACCCTCTGGTCTTTGAATCCAGAGTGCCAGCAGCGGTTGTTACATGACTTGTCTTATTCAGAATATATGTAAATGACTTTTCATATGCCCCTCAATCTTGTTTTACTGAATATTATTGGATGATGCTAAACTTCAGATTTCTTTCCCAGTTCAAGGCTGGGCGAAGACAATAATTTTTTTCTGAGACGTGGAGTGTCCTTTAAATTAAAGTGAAGTAAAACCACGATCGTCGATAAAAGATCAGTAGGGACTCTGACGTCGATCTACACAATTTTGGTTCATGTCTTTTATCTCGGTATTTGTCTATTTGGCTGTTGAGGATACGTTGTAGGAAGTATTTATTGTTTAGATAGGGTTTCGAAATTTTTGTACACGAAATTAAATTTAAGTATGTTTTTATTTGAACCTCCCGAAAATCTGACATATTTCGACCCACTCAAAATGAATATAAAGAACCCAAAAGTAATCACTAAAACGTAACTTCGCTCATCCTTCTCCATTCACCTCCACGGGAATTGCGCCCAAAAAAGTTGAGACTGTTTCAGGAATAAATTAATCAAAATCATCTTTTTGCATCATTTTATCTCATAGTATTAAAGTATACACTAAAACAAATAGTCATTTAAGTGCGGTGGCAAGAGGTGGGTGTTTACATCTCCGCTTCGCAGCTTGGTAAATATCCACCTCTAGTTAAATCTACCTCGGTGAAGAGTTAAGAAATAATAAACATTTGATAAATTTCCAGTGTAGCGATTAGCATCGATAATGCAAACATTTCAGAAAAGACAACATTGGAAAATGAATCATTTTTCTATCCATATCTTGTAAAATTAATGTCAATAAAGGAAATATAAATAAATTTGAAAGGTCTTGGCTGACCACCAAACACCAGCACACGCACAACAATAACTAAATTGTGTCAATAATCATATATTATTACCCTTGGTGTTATCAAAACAAGCAGGCTGACATATCTGTCAACCAAAAACGGTCTATTTATGCGACTAAGAATAAAGTATTTGAAAGCCTGATGACTCAATTTGCTAGTCTCTGGCTAAATACTATAACAGGTACTGATAAGTAAATACGTAATACCTCTTGAAAACCGTCAGGAGACGGATTGTGCCTTTCTGTGTGAGCGTAACCGGTTTTCATGACTAAGCTATTGAGTCATTCATCACGCCCTTAAAACCAAGACTATTGCCGAAATGGCCTAGAGTATATTCTAGAGCTCGTGTGAATGATTTATTCGTGATATATCATTACACATTCCACGCTTTGTTTTTGGAAGCAGATGTAAACTGTTTGTGGAAAAAAAAATTTTGTTGAACATTGATAAGGGCTGAGACGCGCGCTTGTGTTTTCATCATAAAGTTAAAGTTCAAGAGAACTTAAAGTTTGGCTAAATCTCATTTTTTATTATTCTCGAATTTACTAATACCAAAATATAAGCCATTTAATTACCAATCAGCCATTTTTGTGGCTTCCTCAATTTGAGAGATGTTTAATTTAGTCTTATTTGATATTCAAGCATGACGCATTTTAAAATAAAGGTTAGACATATTCATCTTGAGGTTTTTCCTCCTGATTGTGGGGAAAAGTCAGCTGAAAGAGGCCAAAAATGCAAAAGAAAGCAGTGGTTCACTGTGAATGAATGTATAGAGAAGTCAGCAATAAGTGAGGCGGCGAATAAGGAAAAGAAAATAACAACCTTACTTGTTTAAAAGCGCCGCCGGCAATAGGACTAAAGGGGCCGCACAAATGTACGGGGTAGACTCTTTTAAGGTTTTATTCGACAAAGTTGCTTCGCACTTCGCTGAAAACGGTTTGTTTAGTCAATATGCGAGTTATTAGATTTACGCATGAGAGAACAGGGCACATCGAGCAAAGACAAGTCCACAATTAATGTTTATTTATTAATTTTGTTTATGCATGGGCGATCTTTAAATAAATATTAGAAACCCGTCCAAAATAGATGGAAAGAATCAATTCTCAATCAATATCTCATTGTATTTCATGGCAAAAAAAAGAGACTAATTGATGTTATGTCTTCCTCTTCTTATTATTCTCCTTCCTGTAAAGAGAAAATGGGAAAAAAAAAAGAAATTTGTATTCCTCCTCATATTGCAATAGAGTTTTCGACTCTGTAAGTGCAATTGCTTGTCAGCATTCAATGATTCCTTATTGATTAATATAAAAATTCGCAAAAAATTATTTCTTTAAGGACACGGAAGTTTTTCCACATAAATGCAGGCGACCTCGAATCACGAACAACAACAAAACGCCCTGGCTGTGTCCTTTACTGCCTTTCTCACTTCTGTGATTTCCCAACAGTAAAGAAAGGGATTCAGAGATGAGTTCAGATAAACTAAAGTTTTCGTAAAGAGCCACAGAGCATGAATTGCTGATCCACTAAGTACTGTATGTCTCAATATCGACACAATTATAAAAGGGGTGTAGCATGCCACTAAAGCCAACTGCACCCAAAATATGCTGGAAACTGTTTTCTGATATCGTTTGATGTTTAGTTGAACTCTTTCGTTTAATCTTTGTTTTGATGAATCTTTTGCTGTCCATGCACGTACTCTTCCCCTTCCTGTACCGTTTACTCCTGCTCCTTCTTCTGTGGCTGCTCTTGTCCCCGTTATTGCGCCTGCTTCATCTTTTCCTGCTCCTATATCTTCTCCTGCATTTGACCGTCCTTCGCCAGGGTTGTCTTCTACTTCAGCCTGGTACCGCTGTAATCTCAGGTGGATCTTTACGTAGCAAAACACGGAAGTAATCAGAGATACCACAACGGCCACAAAAACAACAATCTCCGAAACCGTTTGACTCCAGACACGAACCAATCCGCATAAAACAGCAATTATCCAGCATAAAAGTATAACAGCTTGAGTTCGCTTTAGTGTCACAACTTGTCTGTATCTCAGCCTCAAAAACACAACAAGAAGTCTGTCAACACTGATGGCTGTTGATATCAGTACAGTCAGTCCAAACAAAACATAGTTGGATATACAAACAACCTCTTCGACGTAATACACAATATCTATGTCGGTGTTACCAAGATCAATGTAAAGAAATAAAACAGTCACGAACAGAGGTTGTGAAAAAAGACCCACACAAAGATCGGTAGCGGCTAGACATTCAAACAAGACCTTTGCAGCGGGATGCAAAGAGGACACTTTATAAAATGTTAATAGAAGCAGAGCATTACCAAGAGATGCAATGAAGGAGAGGACAATGTTGAAAGCGAAGAGAAATGCTACTACTCCAATTGGTAATTGTGAAGATAACTGGCTAGTGAGGGTCGCCATTGGCGCTCACGTTTAGACTTGTGGTTCTGTCTTTCCCTCTTTTGGCAGCAAATGAACGTTTATTAGGCGATCCGTATTCGATATAAGAGTATTATTTTTTTGTTGAGAATTTTAACAGTTTCTATTGGATAAAAAATTCCTCCTGTTGTCTGATTTTCCGATGACAAATGTCACAGCTATAATTAGACTTGTTTTTAACTCTTTCGTGTTTTATTCATATTCTTTGAATTTTCATCATGTTTAGTAAGCAGGTGCCACATTTATTTAACATACTAAATGACGTAGAATCTGTGAATTATTTTTCGCCAATACTTTGTAGAGCTTTCTCAACAAGTCAGCTTTTCTTTTCAGTTCCTGACCCATGTGTGTCTTTGCCCTTCTTAGCTATGCTCGTTTTGTTTTTAAGGTAACATATTTGTGGTTCTTTTATAAGCAAGTGCTTTTTAGATGAAAAAATTTGCATAATATACTTATGTTAAGAAACATTGTGGTGAATTCGCATAAATAAAGACATCATTGAGCTACAAACAACAACAAAACGCTCTGATTGTCTTCTTTACTGCAATTCTCACTTCTCTGAAAAATTAATTATTTTGCCACGAGTGTGTTCCCTAAATTCAGAATTCATTAGCCAGAGCCAATCTACCGGCTCGTCAGGATATGTCAGTGAGTAGAGGTACTCTTTAACTTGGCGAAAAACATAGGCGCAAGGCTAAAAAATATTCGTGAAAATCTTAGCTCGATATTACTTTTTCCTCTGAATGGATTCGATTAGGGTTTAAGTTTAAATGAGAAAACACAACTTTAAAATTAATTAAATTTGCTTTGAAACGAGTTGGGTGTGGTGTGCGGAAAAAAAGTGTTACCACCGCAAATAGCCAGCTGAAAAGAAACAATTACCTCCATGCTTCTTTTGAAGTAAAAATGAAGAAATAAGCCACACGAAATATTGGAAAATCACCGTAAAAAAAGAAAACAAAATGGTATTGACCGAAAACCCTTCAACTCTGTTTTTCTTGAATATAGAAAATCCCCGTCTGCAGTTGAAAGTCTTACATGGCTAGAGAGACTTAAACATCACCACCTGCTCATTTCGGAAACTAGATTCGTTCTTTGGATGTTCAGTGTGGTGTTCAAGAGGAGAGTTCTCAACGCCTTTAGCAATGAAAGAGTGGTAACTGCTATAAAATAACATGGAGAACCTAACGGAAAATACAAACCAAACAAGAATTAATCAATTTCGTTGCTTCTCGGGCGTATATGATCGAAGTCTTATTATGTTTGTTTCGTTATTGATCTTATAATTTCCATTGCAGCCATTGTGGGAAATGGTCTCATTCTTTTCCCTCTCTACAAGATTTCTTCCCTTCATCAACGATCAAAATGTTTGTTCAGTAATCTTGCATGCACTGATATCACTGTTGGACTCAGTTTCCAGCCGTTTCATCTCCCTTACATAATTTCCCAAGAACACTCTGCAATTTGTTACCATGGCTCGCTCATCAACCGAACCTTGGGGGTTATTTTCTGTGGCGTCTCTGTCCTCACACTGATTGCAATAAGTACAGACAGACTTTTAGCTGTTTCACCAAGGTTAAGATATCGAGAAGTGGTAACTCTGTGGCGAGTAGTCCTTTGCTGGCTTTTTTTGCATTACAAGAGGAATAACAAACCATTCTATCCTTCCTATTTATTTGATAATCAGTAACATAGGTGTAATTTTTTCGATGATGACTTCTACTTTCTACTACATAGCATTTTACATAAAAAAAACTCCACCGTCAAGAAGCTCAACTCCAAGCTTAAATTATCATTCCCAAATTGTGTGATACAAATACATTTTTCAAAGATAAAAACATAGCAGAATGACGTGCTCATTGTTGAGTTGAATTAACTGAAAGATGGAAACTTAAAAGCCGCGCTTCAAAAAATTGCAATATCACTGTCATCATCCGAATCATCATCGCCAGATATCGTGATTTCAATTTCGTCGTCATCATCATCATCGTCATCGTCATCATCATCATTTTCATCATCATCGTCATCGACATCGTCATCTTCCTCGCCACCTTCGTCGGATTCCTAAGAGAAAAAAGGCATGGAGTCGTTATTTTATTGACCTACATCAAACACGTGTTGCACTAAGTGACGTGTTTTTTAATTATGTTCCAGAAGTAATTTAAAGTTCATCTCTGCTTTAGTGCCAGGGGGCGCTATAGTCCACAACCTAACTAAGTGCAGGATTTTTTATGCAAATAAGGCACGAACCAATCACATAACCGAATCCGCCTCCAAGATGGCGGTTTCACTTCTCTTTGATTGGTCCGTTCCTGCGAATATTGATGCGAAAGTCCTTAAGATTCTCATACCTGCTCGTCCTCGTCATCAGCCCTACGCAGCCGCCCGACTTCGTACACCCGGCAAACGCTTTCGTCGGTGCTGGCCTGATTCTAAAAGAGAACGTTACCGAATTTATGATATGAAATAATTCACGTGAACTGTTATGACATGATGACCAGATCTTTACGATGATAGTTTCCAACTTATGCAATCATGAAATGACAAGTAAAGCCAGTCAGATGGTTCGCATTGCCAAAGTTTCTCCCACTTGTCGTGGTATGAGGTAGTTGGGATAACTGCTACCTCTTGAGCTTGCAGTGCAGGCGTTATATTAGGGCGAGTTAACGTTAAGAAGTTCGCGATCGATTATTTCTCCGGCCATGTTTGACTAAGAGTTTGAGTGGAAAGTGGAAGGAGGGGGCAGTGAAAGGCGAAAAGAAGCTTGCTCGAAGAGGCTGTTAAAAAGCGAAACACCCCATGACTAATTGTGCCTCACCGCATTTTCGGAATTGAGCAAGTAACCGTAACCACAAGAAAAAGAAAAAAGAAGAAAAAAAAAAACGTAGAGCGGATGAGTGAAACTGTGAGGCAGCTTTTTTTCAGCGCAGAGACAAATGGCTTCGACGTAACCTTTTCCGAGGACACAGATATGAGCTGATGTTCGCTGCATCCTATGTTTTTTGAGTGTAGCTTCCGTTAATCCCTTTGACGATGTTTCTTCCATTTGATCGTAAACAATACTTTGAAGCAGACACACTTCTGCACTCGAAGGTTTGTTTTATAATTAGTTTTAAAGCTAACCAGCATCTTAAATAGAAAGCTTTTCCTAAAAAAACCAGTGGGTAACACTGCCAGCAGATCTTTTCCAGTGACCAACACTGCCAGCAGATCTTTTCCAGTGACCAGTGTGGAAATTAAGACTTTTTGCTACCCTCGCAATGCGCGAGACACTCCATGTTCTGATGAACACTTGAGAGATTCCCTCAATCTGTCTACAGCCGCTTCCTGCTCTAAAAAATTCGGTTTTTCTAGGCAGCTTCCTCGTGAATGAAATCGGAATTGTCAACTACGCCTTCGAAAGAGTTCACCCTCTTTTGTTTTTCCCGCAAGATAATCATGAAGCAGTTTGGCTAGTAATTGACAAGTAGAGCTAAACCGCACCAATCGGCTCAGGTCTTACGATCAAGATAAATTGAATTTAATGTTTCATAGAAATCACAAGAATCCTCTTACCTCTGAAGAAGTGTCGGAGAAGAGGGAGAAAGAAGGAGAAGAGAGGAAGTTAAGCAGGAGCGGGAGAGGAAGAGGATGGGAATGAAAGAAGAAGGATGGAAGGGAGGAAAACAAAACAAGGCAGAGGTTTCCGATTTTTAAGCTTACCTCAATAACGGCTACAAAGCTGTCAGTTGTATCGGTACGCAAATCAAATATTGTCTTCTTAACGTCGATTGTAGCTGTTTGAAAGCAATTGAAATTTCCAACATCATTTTCTCACTCATTTCGTAAACGTCAAGATATTTCAAATTAACTGATAACGAGCGCCAAACAAAATTTCTATTTAAATTTGTAGCAAGCCATCCTGCTCACCTATTGGTTGATAATCTGTTGCGTCAAAGGTCCTGAACGAGGTCTCGTACGGTCCAAGGAGCCTGGAAGCTAGCGGTATTTCCAAAGGATCTGAAAGATGTTTTACTATAAAATACATGAAGAACAAATACCGCTCCCTTCAGTCCAGAATTCATTTTTTTTTTCATTTTTTGAGATATCAGAGGCTACGAGGGACTTTTCCCTGAGGGCCCAGTCATGTAAAGGGCGGATAACGCTATCCGACGGATAGAGTTTTATCTAATGGATAGCGCTATCCAACCTTCGAAAGACTGGAGCCGGAAGTTTTAGGGTTATGAGTGGAATAAAAGAGCTAGAGCTCTTTCACTTTTCCAAACACCGCAAAAGTTGCTAAATAATTGATGAAAAGTTGAAAAATTTCCTTACGCAATTTTGGATGTCTATAAACTGCTAAAAACCTATGGAACCATAATCCCGGGTGAATATTCCGTGCTCTCAATTTGAATTTGAATATCGAGATGACCTATAGATCGCAACTAAAGGCTCACGACTTGGACGCACTAAAACCTCAATGTCGGGTCTGGTTTCCTTCGTGAAAAATTAATAAAGTATTAACAAATTTGAGAAGTGCGTAAACAAGTAAACATGAAATTACCCCCATACATGACGTCACCACTGTTATTGAAGATCACGTGACATTGATCTAGTGAAGGACATGTGTCCAGTAAATGGAAAGAGCGAAGATCCCACTGTTTTTAGCGTCAAGGATTATTGGCAAAGCAAAAGGCACACGGTTTATTTGAAATGAGTTGCTTTGGACATTCTAAGAGGTTAGTGTCACAAGAAACAGTAGTGCTTCGTCAGTTGTGAGGGCGGGCAAATAAGATAGTTTGGTTTTATCGACTAGGTTGATGATGTAAATTGGCCAGCAAATCACCAAGGATATTCAGAAGTAAGTTTATACTTCGTGGATCAGTCAGGTGACTGTGTATTGCTTCACGAAAACGCTCAAGATGAGGAAACAATAAACTTTTCTTATGAAATAATAGTCCTTGATATCTATCTCTCTCCCAATTCACTGTCAAAGTAAGAAGAAGGAGGTAGAGTGATTTTTCGAGATCCGTGAAAGGCCGACGTTGTGTTCCCTTATTTTCGTGAATCTGGACTCACTGCTTTACAGTATAGCATTGGCTCGTTCTTTAAAAACGAAAAAAAGGATACAATCTCTGAATTGATGATAATCTCCAGCCCGGAGGGATGAAAAACGCCGCTGACAAAGTTGTTAAACTTGTCAAACTTGTGTATAACCCGTTTGCCTTTGACATCCCATAATACACCGTCGTTCAGTACCAGGTCGTCCGTGGGATTAAAGGAGGCGAGGTTCTTTGAGTAGTTGTTAGTGTTGTTGGAATCGTGCAGAGTTAGTACCCGCTGACCTGTCGCAGTGTCGTAAATCTGATGGTGGAATATAATCTAGTGAATAATATCATCACACTCTAACTGCATTCTAATGCTCGTTGTTATCGAGAAAGAAAAAGGGGGGTTTTGGCACAGAAGTACCACAAGCAATAAAAGACAAAAAAAGAAAAAAAAAACCTGAATTAAATACAAAATAAATAAATCTCGAGTTCGGCGCCTTAAAGTTTGACTAATGTTTCAAAAGACGCATTTCAACTGAGTGACGCGAAAGAAAAACCAAAGTTATTTGTGAAGCATATCAAAATAACAAATCAAAAAATTATCAAACACAGCCAAGAGGCCTCAGAACAAGTAAACTGAGGCGGAGAAAGCTGATCTTGGCCATGAAGTCTGGGCAAAAAATTCCTCTTGAAAGTCCGTGTATTCGAGACAAAAAACGATCTCGCACAAACTTGGGCGAAATTAGCGATTCTATCATCCTTGCTGTCCCGTGTTCACGCACTAGCAATTTCGCTGATCTATTTTTCCTTTTGTAAATGTCCTAAATGAACAGCGACAATTGGTCAAACTGAGGCTACTCGCGATGTATTTGGAATTGAAAATGCATCACATGTCTTGAACTCACATGCGCAGTAGCGTCGTGTGTGCCAATAATTCTGTCTTCTGATAAATTACTAAACTTTACCCAAGTGTCCTCGCTAAATGGATGTCTGAGCCAAAGAGAAACAAATATAATTATAAAGTAAATAGCACTTTTTATCAAATAGAGAGATAAATGTAACGACGAAACATTACAGTTCGCCTACTGTCACCGTGTCATTAACACCAATCCGATTACAGGATACGAGCCATGATATACACCTAAATTATTTCCCATTTTGCTTGTTTTATCTTGAGCGTTGATTGCCGCAGGTGAATTAAGTTGGAGTCATTGCTCGTCTCCTGTAATTTATGAAATTAGTTTGTCTAAGTGTCTTTTGTAAAAGTTGTAGCTCTGAAAGAACAATGTAAAACTTTTTTTTGTATTTCAGCGATCCTCAAGTCAATAAAAATTAATGGTAAATATAGTAAAGTATGTGTCTGTTTTATGTTTCTGCGACAAACATTGTAGTTTGTTAAAGGTGAGATACAAATAAACCAAGCAGAGACACAAACAAGGACGTGCCTATCAGATGCACTAGTGGTACGAATCAAACAGGTTTTCAAGTTCAAAGACTTACTTCATTTCGAAAACATCTCCAAATGACCAAAGGGCACAGGGAGGTAAAGCAGACGAAGATGACGTCAATAAAAGTTCGCGGTCCTAAAAATTGAAGAATGAAGTACAGAAAGACAATTTCAGTGATAAATGAATTCGTGAACACAACCTGAAAGGGTCACATAAGCCTTAGAAAGGTTCATAACGTTGTGAAACGCCCTGCAAAACTGATGAATAAAGAGGGTTGATTGGTTTCAGCGAAAGATATGGAAACTAAACAGTTAACAAGAAGACTGGATTTGACCGAACGTTGAGTAATTTAAAAGCAATAGCGGAGCTGCCTTGTTTGTGTGGATGTGGAACGAAATCCAACATCGAACATAACTTGTTACCATTTGACTGTTGTTGGGTTGGGGAAGGGAGGTGTGGGTGCGCCTCCCAAAAAAACGTGAAAAACATTAATGAAACTTTGACCTGTTCGAAGTAGAAAGAAAGGTATTTTTAACTATATGAGGAGGGAAACTTCCATGTTGTACTCTTACTTTTGAACATTGGCACATGGAAATTGCTCTGTCTGCGCTACAGAGATAAGTCGCCTCTTCCTGCAAAAGATCATTTTTTAAAAATAAATACGTAAAATAAAAATGAACATGAATAATCATGCACTGAACGGTTTGAATCCAAAAAAGAACAACAAAAACAAAAAAAAAGAAGGAATAGGTATGATACAACTGACAACTTAACTTGTCACAATCAACGACTGATTCATACACATATAGCTATTTCAAGAAAAATTTGGCGTTTGACTTGAAATCAAAAGGTGTAAATTAAGTTTTGTACCTGTCCAGTCATTAAGTTGTATTCCTTCAACTCGCCTATTTGTGTTCCAAGTAAAACAGACTTGCCATCGGGCTGAGGAGAAAAAGTAAAAACTTAGGTACTACGTTTACATGACCTCATAAAAGCCACTGCTTTTTTTTTAACTATAGTAAGGATAATTCTTACGGGTAGAAAAAAAAAAAAAAAGAAAAAAAAGGAAACACAAAATCATAATTTCCATTTTACTACGAATCAGCCAAATGTAAACGACACCAAGAACAGTGACCAGCGTCTAATTTCTCTTTACAATATCACTCCTTGAATCAAACATTATGATCACGTGAATAACAGTGACCAGCGTCTAATTTCTCTTTACAATATCACTCCTTGAATCAAACATTAGGATCACGAGAATAAAGAAAATGATCACCAAATAAGAAGCTCTTGATTTTTTAAACAAATTCTCTTTGTCAGCACCTTAGGGATTACATAGAGAACAGTAAGGAGAATATGCATACTGATGTTAGCATGTAAAGGGTCAAGCCCTGAAGATACATTTTTGAGGAGTAAATTTGATGCCTGAAGAAGTATTACGGTTCGTTCATCGTAAAAAAAAATTTAAAAAAATTGGTTATCAGTTTCAATTGGTTTTTATTTCCTTCACCTTAGGAACCAGTCTTTATTTATCACTTGGGGGGAGAGGTAGGTAAATTTTTGGGGATCCCACGGTTTTTAGGGGGGAGCGGAGGGGGATCAGTCGTCTCTAACAGAGCTTAGAGGAACAACTATAGAATTGACTGCAGGTGGGATCATTACGATACTGCAGAACTTTAAGGGGGGATCAGGTGAATTTTATGGTGAAACAAAAAGAAGACTCCGATCCCCCGCCCCACTCCCCTGGAGGAAAATTGACAGGCCCCTTCTTAAGTTTACTTCAACTGCTTCGTGTTTGCCAAATTTAGCCAACCAGGATCTTTTCTATCCTTGGGAGTGGTTAGTCCTCGATATCACTTGCTCCTCTTAGCAGTTATAGATCTTAAAAATCACATTGAATGTGGTAACAGAGAGACTTACTGCAAAACATGCACATGTAAAGAAGCTGTTTTCTTCAGTATCGCGAATGGCCCTGAGCGGTTTAAATCTAATGGAGAAAAACACAGTTAGACACAACCGAGAACTAAACTTAACACAATCAAAGACTAATTGTGAAACTTCGTCGGTAAAATGCGTCAGAATTCTGTAGAGGAACATCATCTTGAACATTATCTTGAGCAAACTTAGCATATTCGAATCGTTTCCTTGAGTCCAAACCTATCTGCTAATAAAACTGAAAATAAAAGACTTCAAAAGGAGATCAACTAGTGTCACGTCCTTGCACATGATAAACTCCACTTCTTTTGGTCGACGCGAAGGCGATAAGCCGGCGCTTTTGAAAAACACGAAAAATCCACTCTGTTCAGAGATTATGGAAACCTCAGTCACCTGTGTTCAAAAATACCGTTTATGTGTGGACAGGGGTCTGAGAATCAGGTTACAATGATTCTGTTAAGAGAACATTAAGAATTTCTAATAAAGCGATACGAAGTACAAATAAGGCATCTCCTACCTTCCGTACACAAACCGTCTGTTTAGTCTGGCGCCGTTAAATCCGCCATGACGCGGAATCACCTTCAGGTGGGAGAACATTTTTCAAGATTGAGTACAGATAAATGTTGAGTGAGACCACTCTATAATAAGAGCTGACACGAGTATCAGAACGACCTATTAAGATGATGAGATAAGTGTTTCCTTTGTCCGCCACCGTGGCAAAATAGTTTTGTTTAAAGCTAAGAACAATAGCAATATACATACTTCTCTTCGCTTTAACCTCGTCGTCATGTTCGATGGTGCGTAATATCTGTACTTTGGTTCAGGGCATTTGTGGGGTCTGACGATAGACAAATCGGAATAAGTTGATTGTTCACAGTTTTGAGTTTTCTTAGACATCTGCAATTGTGGCGTATGATTCGATAAACAGCCCTATTTTAAGTATAGATTTATAAACACTCTGGAATTTTTTAATTGGAAGAGAGGAGATGCATTATGTGCAGTTTTTCAAAAATAATTCTACAAGATGCCACATTTATAACTCTTGTTATAAATGTTAAAAACAGCTTTAAATAAACGGGCAAACACTCGGAGAAACAGTAAAAAAATAAATAAATAAATAAAAAGAAACAAATAAATAACAAACAGTAAGGGAGTGTGAAAAAAAACCAAGCAAAACAAGAGAAAGTCTATTTGTCTAGTGACCTAGAAAACCTTGTAGGCAAGAAATAATTCTTACTCACCTACCGGTCTACCAGGAGGAGCTTAGGGTTTCACAAACCTTTTATATAAGTAGCTACCGTTAAAGAGATAGGCGGTGGTGATTACTTAGGGTCGTACAAAATTCGTAAAAAATCTCAAAGAGGTAATTTGGTATTGTAAGTCGAGTTGGTCACCACTTCAGTCAACGTTAGCCCTTCGTCATCGCTCTAACGAAGGGCTAACGCTCGAAACGTTAAATTCGGAACTATAAACGGTGGCTAATTTACGTTATCAACTCAGTTTATAATACCAAATTACCTTCTTAAAAACTCCAAACAACAAAGCACCACAGTTCTTTAGAAACTTTCCACCTTTAAAATCGTAACAGGAGGCACTACGATACCATATTTAAGCGAGAGTGAAATGCGCATAAGAAACTCTTAATGAAACTACTGGCAATCCTCCAAACAAGCCGAAATACTTTTTCAAGTGTTTTTGGCTCTGGCATACATGACTTACCGTATTAAGGAGAATGGAGGGCCAGCGGACACAGGATTGTTGCACTGCGCATGCTGTTCGCGAAGATACCGCGTCACGATCATGTCCAACGTAGGAGGTGACGGTGGGCGTGCAGGGCGAGAGAGATCGGCAGGTAGAAGCCGCTGACCAAAACAAACATGCAGACAAAGAAATCGATCGACGTATCATAAACAATATTGTAACACAAAACATTAATAAAATAATAATATCGTAATAATCAACAAATTATTATCCTTTTCGACAAATAAATTTACACGAGATTAAAAAAATACTTTTTCCATGAATTTCTTTGTTCTTATGGCAGGGGTAGGATAAGTACACGCCAAAATTATGATCAGCATTCAGATAAAGTTATCCTGACCGCTCAATCATCTAAACATTGTTATTACCTTTCCTGTTGGTGTTCCAGGGTCGTTGAATCGGTACCGCGTCAGGGATGGAGTCCCGGGAGTGCTAACACCAGAGGAGGCCGTAGAAAGGCTTGAGGAGTGATTGAATCGTACCTGTGTACAGTGACAGACAGAGTGACTGTTAGAGTAATTGACTGACTGCCTGACAGAGACGGAGCAACTGACAGACTGACAAACAAACTAACTAACTGACGGGCTGATTGACTGACAGACTAATAAAGGGGGCAGGTTTCTAAAGAAGCGCTGTGGTGCTGCGTCGGTGGGAGAGTATAACAAGGTAATTCAGTATTACCACCTGCGTTGATAACGTAAAATAGCCACTGTAAAGAGATTAAAAGCTGACGTTTCGGGCGTTAACCCTACATCAGTCGCTCTGACGAAAAGCTAACGCTCGAAATGTCAGCTTTACCCTTTATGGTGGCCAATTTACGTTATCAACTCAGTTGATAATACTTAATTGACCGACAGACTGTCAAACGGATGGGCTGATTGACTGACTGACTGGCTGACAGATTGACAAGCTCAATCACTTACTAACGGCTGACTAACTGATGGACTGGTGGACTAAGGAACGGAATGATGAACTGAAGGACAGATTGGCTGACTTAATTTGTCGGTTCTTTTCCTGTAAAGGAATTTTACAAAGGAATTTCAGAAAAAAAAGACAAATTTGGTCATTTTCATCATAACCCGTTCACGCAGACTCGTGCCATTATTACATGACTTTAGAAAATGCGATCGTGATCGTATTTTCCTCATGAATCAAGGGACCTTGTGATCACAGAATACACTTAATAACGACAACACGCACCACATACTTTCCTATTAGTAGGCGTATAAAGCAGATTTGATTCAGGTTTTGGGTCAGGTAGATTGGCTTCTCTCCGTAAAACCTCTGCAGTCTCATGAAGTCCTGGTCCAAAACAACCACACCTTTGATTAACAAATGAGCCACACACCCTCAAGACTAGAACAAATTTAATTCGAGTGTCCAAAGTAATTTGGGACGCTTCGCTTTTGCTCTACTAAGGGCTGTTATTGATCTAGAAAACTTACGCCACCTTAACCAATCAGATTCAAAACTAAAACCAGTTGCGATTTTGTCGCCCGCGTTTTCCCGCGCTTCAGAAGGTTGCTTGTTTTTACTTTAAATTCTTATTGGCTCCACGTGATATTTTTCTTCGTTCTGATTGGTTGTTTTGATTGCTTTACGACACTCAAAATAAGAAGCAGAGACTTAACAACAAAGATTATTCCTATTAAATTATAGAAATAATCCAGCTCTGCATAATTGTTGGACTGTCGGATGACTTGGGACTTTCGTTTCGTTTCGTGATTCCGCCCCTTGACCTGATTTTCTCTTAATGCTCCTCGACGCTCCACAACAAACCTTGGGTTGTGAGGTGACTGTGAACCAGTTGTAAAAGCTCTTTTGCCGGATATGAAATATGAGTCTGCGCAACAACATCAGCCTAAGAAAGTAAAGGCTGATATTTAGTTATTGGGCTGTACAGGGTTTGAAAGTGTCCTACTTAAGAGAACATCGAAATAAGTAAGAAAACCGACCCCACAGAAGCTATTGGGTAAGAGAAGTAAAAGGACAATTCAAACTCTAAAACTGTTAAATTTACATATGATTTCTTACTGGGCTGTTCTGATAATGCTCTAGAAAGCATTAATTTCTTAATTTCCTCTTAACTTAAAAGTATTTAGATGAAAACCGATAGTGTGACTATCTTACCTATGATCAAATGTTTTCTTTTGGGAGGGGATAGCAGGGAAACTGAGGATGTCCCTCCTCCCCTCCTCTGAAAAACAGAGAAAGCCTGAAGGCAGTCTCGATGACCATCCATTTTTAAACAAGAAATACAAAGAAGTAGATTCTGATAAATTCTTCAAATCAAAATCATCGATTGTTCATTATTAAGCAAAACTTTAATAATCGAAATTAGACTTTACCGTACGTTTGCCGTTCAAACAAAATTTAATAAGCAGTAAACTATCGAGTAAAGACGCTGTTGAAGGTCTCCGCCCTCCCCTGTTTGAGACGACAGCTTGTGTCAATTTCAAGTTCATACCTTGTTTATTCTAGACAGGGACGGGACTGCGGAGGACGTAGCCAGAGATTTACCAGTGACTCTTTCAAGTAGCTCGGCAGCATATTTGCAGAAAAGGGCGTGGTCAGAAGCATTATCCTCAATGATCGGCTCTCGCATCAAAACTGTCAACAAATTCAAGACAAACGACATTGAGTCAACGTAAATGAAAGAAATGAAATGATGTTTTAGAAGGTCAACATGGCTGTAAATAGGTCAAGATAGCTGGATATTTGGTGAGCTCTTTTTGGCGCTTTTGTGGACTGAGACGAAGAGTCTTGAAGTAGACAAAAGCTCTTGACTGATTAAGTTGTTCAATGAAGGAATTACTACATAGCAAAATTATTCTGCTTATATAAGAATCAAGAATGACTTGTTTTCTTTTAAGCGCTGGAAAAGAAAGTCATCGGTGATGGTGAGTGCTCGTTTTACATTTGAAAAAGTGTTTTGACCGTCCTCTATCGCTTTTTACGACTTCTTTATCGACGTTGGCTAAACATTACAAACTTTGTAAGTCTTCGCAACGCAACCTTTTATCTTGCGCGAAATGAAAGCGTGATATCCCAAGCGGATAAGAGCTAAGGTAGCCTATCAGAACACAGGACTCGCTTCATCTTGCCTACGGGCACGCCCAGCTGTATAATATGGTTGGATGAGTGTGAAGAAAGCACCGCGCAGTGCAATACTCACTTTGTAACTGGCCGCTGTTAAACAGCTGTAGTTTTCCAATGACTTGCCTAATCTTGTCGCTCCTCGATAAACCACATAGCGCTTTACAAGCTAGAGCACGGATACAATCTGCATCAACCAATGGCGTTTTCACCATCAGTAAGGAGAGCAGAACCTTGATGCCATTACTGGCCCTGACACATCCCCACATCTTGGATAAGATGTCGTCGCTGCTTTTAAAAGCCGGCTTGGACTTCGACTGAAATTTTGCAACAGCTCCGCTAATCTGCAAACAATGAAGACAAAAGTAATCATCGCGGTGACGCCAAACACTACTTAAGCAGTTGAAAAAAAAACTGAAAAAAATCAGGCATGTACCATAGTTAAACGGAAAACTGGAAAAAAAGAACAACGCACTCGGCCTAGCAGCTTAAAGCCTTAAACACTAAATACTTTTAAATTCAGCAAATATTCCTAACGTTTGAGCAGCAATTCTTTCATGAACTTTAATCAGCCTAAGACTGGGAGGAGAGCAGCGTTGAGGAATGGGAGGGAGGGGGTTGAGGAACCGCGGAGAGGTAAACAAAGATTATTGTGTTGACTCCGATATTGACTCAACTTTAAGCGACTTTATCATTACCAAGTCAGTTACAAAATGAAGAATTTTCGCCTGCTCTACCAACAAACTACGCCTGTAACTCTGTTTCCTATTTGTTTTTGCTTGTTTGTTTTTGTTGTTGTTGTTTTTTTTCTGTCGCGAGAAAACTTTGAGAAAACTTTGAGAAAACTCATGCGGGAGGGAGGGAACTCAATCGAAACGCGCACAAACCACTTACCCTGACTCGAGGACCGCACACACAGTTACAAATGACGTGGAGAGCGGCTTTCTGTACCTCAGAGTCATTGAGTAAACTCCCTTCAGCGCAACGCAGCAAAAGCCTAGAAAAAAAAAATTTCTTAATATGACTGAATAGAGAGTATATAAGCCTTCTGGCCTCTTGCTATCAAATTTTTTCACGTGTCATTAAAATAAAGTGACTAAGAACATTTCTACTCCTTGTGATGATCACGAAGGACTTTTGATGGGAATTTTTCGAGTCTTCACGTCTAAATTAATTCTCTTCCCGTAGATCATACCTCATTCCTTTCTGTTGTTCTCCTGACGGAAGTTGCACTTCTTCACACAGCGCCATCTGAGCCTTAGGACCGACTGTCAACACAAACAGCATCTCTAAAGCAAGGCGGGTCACGTCGGCTGCTAATCGGATGGCGTCCGCTCTTGAATGGAGCAAAGAAAAATTGTAATATCTTAAGTCGACAATACTAAAAAGCTTCTTGTACCTTTTTGAAGGCAGTAGAAAATCATTACATCTAATGTTCTGCTAAATGAATTATCAAAAACTTCAATTCCTTGAGTTGAAACGATTTCCGAGAATTTCAAAGTCCAGTAACACAGTCCTACAAGCAGACCTTTCCTGATTTTCCTGGACTCGTACAAACTCTGGAGAAATGATAGCAAAACCAATGACTTACCTATTACTGGTCACTCCCCAGTCTGATGATAGGGAGATCAACTGAAGCAGCAGGGTGAAGCCTTGAAGTCTGTTCATCATCTTTAGGAGAAAAAGAAAACATGTTACATTATAGCGAACTTGAGCAATCAGGAAGGCAACGTCGAGGAAGACGTCGACTGAAATGATGAATTTTTACTTTTGGTTAGAATTTCGCGAGTGGCTGGATGTGTTTATCGTCTCTTACGGGGCCACAACTTCAGCATAACATATGTAAGCAGGGTTGAGTTCCAAATGTAAGTTTTACTAATTTGCAATCGGTGTTTCCGTTCTCAGACCACGCAACGTTGGGTGATTTCACGTTTTTGTTTTGCAGAGAGCATCTACGGAGATGTACAAAGTTCTAAAACGCACGTGCTAAGCAATTAGATCTTTTGTTTGGCCGCGTCCTCGTTTCAGGCCGTTGTGGTGTGCTACAAATCCCTAATAAAAACGAGAAAACGTGTGCATTCTGACACCGTAAAGAAGACAGTTTACTCTAGTTATAGGTAAATTGGCAAGGTGTGTCTATGCTTATGAACACTGGTGAATAAAATGAAAAAATAAAAACAAGAACAAAACAAGAAATGAACAAACACACAAATGAATGAAATTACTTCTCCACTCTATTCCTGAGAGCGAACCGTATATGTAAACTAGGAAACTTATGAATATAATAATAGTAATAACAATTATGATGATGATGACAATAATAATAACAATGACAATAATAATAATAATAATAATAATAATAATAATAACAATAATAATATTAAAACCGAAGAGAATAACGACTAACAACAACAAAGCAATGGAAGTAGGTGTCATGGTGTCCATCGAGGAGTTTCATAAGCTACGAGTTTGAAGCTGGACATTGTATCATGTCCCTGTGAAAAATACTATAACACTCTACATAGGAGTTCAATGCTACTATGTGCCCTCCACTTAATAAACCAAGATACGCCTCTGCGAAATAATCAACCACGACCATGTGACGTTTTTTTTTCTTTTGCGTTATTTCTCAGTTATTACCTCAACAGGCTCCCAACGCAGTGTTGTTGGAGCATACTCTAACATCAACTGGCAGTTCTCCATTACACTGCTGTGAGACAGAGATGCAGCCTGAAAGAGAACAGTTGCTTATCAATATCAGTTGAACAAGATGATGCTTCGTCATCGCTCTGACGAAGGCTAACGCTCGAAACGTCAGCTTTTTTACCCTTTACGGTGGCTAATTTACGTTTTCAACCCAGTTGTTAACACTAAATTACCTGCTATACTCTCCCACCGACGCAGCACCACAGTTTCTTTAGAAACTTACCCCTTTATTCAAAAACAGTATCTTCTGCGTAAATATTTAAGACGATTTGGAGTGTTTGTTAGGCGAGGTTCATAAACTTTCATGGTAAAAGTGAAAATTTACAAGGATGGGATTAAATGTTAAGCAGAATACTGCCAAAAACCTTTTCCAGGTTTAAGTTAACTTCCAACCTCTCTGAACTAAAACAGCCGAGCAGGCGTAGTCCTTTCACATAACATAACATACTGAATTTGCCCATCTGACGATATACAAATTTTCTCCTAGAATTAGGGAGTAGGCTTGGAAATTCACCTTATACGCTGGAACTGGAACAGGTGGTGTTCCACCCTCGTTCCTTGCAATAGATCTCCTCAGCGCATCTGCCCTGATGTGAAGATGGGCATCAAAGTATCTCCGTAGAGCCATGCAAGTATGTTTCGCTGTCTGCCTGCTGCCAAACACCTCATCATCACTCAGTAGTTCTGCCTCGTCGGGACGAAGGATTGAAAGCGTACTTAGCTGCCATAAAAAGGTTAAACAAAAAAAATATTCTTTTAGAATGGTTTGCAGCCAGTAATATTCGTTGTTTTCAAGATGGAAACGCAAGTGGAATAGGACCGTAAAATGGCTTGAAAAAATTTAAACGAGACTGCGCAGTCTGGAAAATGCAAACACGGCGTGCACTAAAAATACTTGTTAATTCATAGCGGTCGGCATGTCTCTAAACTACATTTCAAAAGTAACAAACCGTGATTTTTTGAAGTGGAGGTGGCTGGCTATTGGTGGATATTCACTGAGTCTCGAAGCCGCGAGGTGAATATCCACCGCCAGCCATCGACACTAAGGTGAATATTTGTTTTAGTATATACTTAAAGAGCAAGATAATACAGCAAAAAAGGAATGATTTAACTCATTTATTCCCGCGATGATTGCAATATTTCCGTGCGCAAATCACGCGCGAGTTTCTTGGAGGTGAACAGTAACGGATATTCGGAGTTTGAGTAGCCAATCAGAATGGGCCTTCAACGTTATCCACTATTTTATTAATTATTTACCTTAGTCGTTCTTTTATTTCTTTACGTATTGCAAAATATTTCGAATGAGTGTTATTAAGAGAAATTGCTACTCCTACGAGAACGGAAAGGTCACAGAACAAATAGACCTCGTGGTGTGATCCTACTCCAGGCGATTGAACTACACGATCCACGTTTCTCTGGGTTCCAAACCGTGTCGTGTAATAAAGAAATAAAACTGACTAATTACCTGGTTCACAAGCTTCCGCAGACCATCATTACTGTCGAACAATTCCAGCACTGCTCGAAATGAACACGTGAGCGAGAAAAAGAGAGTTGCGTGACATCTGCCAGAGTCGTGAGAACATTCTAGAAGCCACAATGCATACTTGACCAGGTCACTCAGCACAGGGTTTGGTAGGAGGGACACCTGAAACAAGTTGTTTGAAACAGTTACGGAGGTTCCGTCGACATGTTCTGTTTGTTAATTTCATGATCCTCTGGCCCATGTAGAAAAAAGAGCACCAAGAATTTAATTATTCGAAGTTTTTGTGGAATTAAGAGTAGTTTTGTAGGGTAACATTTTTTGAGTGATTATTTCTGTTTCTCATCTTTATCTTTTTCTATCTCCTTGCCTGCGATTCTCTTTATCCATTTGACCAGTTTTTCTTTAATTCCTTTTTTATCTCTCTACCTGTGGGTTATATGCTAGACATAAATAAGCTTTTTTTTTTTAGGGGGGGGGGAGATTGATGAAAAATAAGCAGAGATGTGTTATTCAATTCATTGTTATTTCATGTTTAACGGAATGATACTCGTTACCTCTTTCTTTTAGAAAATACTGGTCTGCTCATAACTCACCGATCATTGGTAAGTTAAATCTGCACTAAATAATGCATTTCTTACAACTACAAATCAGAAAACTTCAAACATTTTTTTAAATTGGAAAAATGTCTTATCCTCTCCATGGCGTCCTCATTGTAAGCGAGATAATACAGACACATAGAACATCCTGTAGCAGCCACAGATGGGCGAGGCACTTCTAGTAACCGCTGGACACCGTTATGAGTCACAAATTCTGTGGCAAACTTTTTATGACAAAGAAGGGATGCCAAATACTAAAACGACAATAAAAGGAAATTGCTTTTAAATTCTGAGGCTTTTTTTTTGTCAGATCTCAGTCGGTACAATGCATTATTGTCTTAACCTTTAACTTTCACGAGTGACCAAGACAGAATTTCTCCTTACAATATCAATACAATATTAATACAATATTAATACAATATCAACCAGATAAGTAAAGAGAATAGAGAAAATTATCCATTGGGGCAGGATTAGCTGATCCAATACTAAATTATCCGAACTAACATTATAAGAATTCTGTGGTTGACAGTAAGGAGAATTACAAATTTGATCTGGGAGTTGAAGAGTTAAAGTAGTGTTTTTCAAGAGGGATGAATGTGGTAGAGTGTCTAAAGGTTCGTTTTATACAAAAGACAGAATTGGAGTCGAATTGTTCATTAGTTGTAGGAGTGCCAGCGACCCAGAGAAAATTGAGAGTCGGAGTCGTAAGTGGAGCCAAAAGCTTGACGAAATCGGAGTCGGAATATTCCGAACAATTTCTTTTCTTCCGATTCCACTAATAACTCTAACGATTATGATCCGGCGAAAACTCGATTTTCTGAATCACAGACAATTCCATTTCTTAACTGAGCTAACCGATGGCTGAAAGCTCCAGCAATTTATTTTTCAAATGTCATTAGCGAAGGAGTCATAAGTGGAATCAGTATTTTGCTTCTGATTCTATCGGTTTGATTTTCACAGGATTATATCGCTTTACGCTTTTTGTAAGTATACCGGCGAGGGTGAAAACCAACCATAACTGCATGAAATTCTAGACGTACTACACAAAGCATGACGTTACTCCCTCCTTCCTACCTTGAGGGCTTCAAAGACAAGTTGTAGGTCCACCTGGCCTTTAAATATAATGTAGTGCATTACAAGATCCAGGGCTTTAGATTCAAACACTGTCGGCAACAGCTGAATTGAAATGTTCAAAGAAAAATGTGTCAAGATAAATCAATGGCCATGCAATGCTCCAGGCTCTGCTACGACTGTTTTAGTTGCCATAGCAACTGATAAAATTTGCTACGGCTCAACTAGAACCTCTTCATTCAGAGCTGAGTGCATTTACTTTTGACCAAGACCAATGCATGTCCCTTCATCCAACAAATATTTCTTACTCGCGCCAATTAGTTAAAACGCCTCACGATCAAAAATCCTTGACCCGAGTGAATTATCGTCTGACCAAGGCCAATTTATGTCCCTTCATCCAAAAAGTATTTCTTGCTTGCGTACGTTCAGTTAAAGCGCATCAGATGATCAAGAATTCTTGATCCGAGTGTGTTATCTTCTGACCAAGGCCAATGTATGTCCCTTCCTCCAAAAAATAATTTTTGCTCGCACACGACTAGTTAAAACGGTCCAAACTCAAATTTTCAAGTTGTGTGACATTTCCAATTTATCCTTGATTCAGAGCCCTTTTCCCACAAGCTTCCCACATACTTCAGTGGAGAGACTCTCTCTGTTCTTCATATATCATTAAATGCTCAAGTGCCTAATTACAGCACATACCTCCTGATATTCCCCCAAGGGAGTCAGATACTGTAGAATTAGTCTCTGCTGCATGCCAAGAGTCAGGGGGGAGAGGGAAAAGGACATAGGGACTATGTGGTACCCTCCCTTAGGTGCACAAATTACATTTCCAGTGGAACGGAAACCCTTGCTTGTTTTAACTAGCAATGGATGTTTAGCTTGTAGACAACTTTTGCCTGAAACAAAATAAAAATATTTACAAATTTTAAGGAAACTGAGTTAACTTGTGCAGGGCAAACCTACTTGGCATACTTCCTCCTCCCCCTTATCCCCCCTCCCCCCCCCCCTTCAAACAAAGTTTTTGGTGTCAAACTTCCATAGATGATCATTAAACATTTTAGTCCTTGATAACAATCGTTTAACTGATCATTTTATTATCAAAATCTTCCATTTGCTGACAGACAAGCCTCCTCCTTGTGTTTCACACAAAAAGTCCTCTGAAACGACATATGGTTACTGTTTACCAAAATTTGAGTCAGTTTGTTGTTGGAAACTCAAAATCTTTCTTTTTTTTTTTGGCTGGAAATTTATGCTGAAATATATGATAAGATTAAATATCAAACATTTATCAAAACTTATTTATTAAGGGCAAAAGTAGACTGAAAGAACTCTACAAGATCTCAAGGCATTTTAGGTCTCACATCGTAAGTTTGCATGAAAGCTCCCAGCGTATACCTGGCAATTCACTACAGACTACCCACTGGAGCTCCTACCGGTGGCAGGGTCTTATTGAAAGCATTGCCTTGGCTGTCAAAGTGAAAACCCAAAGGAGAATAATTGAGCCTTCAAGTTACAAACAAGTCATACCACTCAGTTTGAAAAGACAGTTAAATCAACTTGAAGTTGCTAGGAGATTGAACTCACTGACAGAGGGACAATCAGAGTTACAATACTCAAAAGTGAACTAACCCTTTCCATTGTAGCTATTCCACTTCTCCATTACACAAACTGGATAATTCGCCATTCTGTGGCGCAGTGCATGATGGTCCTGGCTCAGCAAGATTCACTTTCTTTATCTTGTTACTCACACTGTTACTGTTTTCACTCTTGTTCCTGTTTGTCTTTGCTTTCAGGATAATCCTGTTTGACAGGTCTGTCACAGCGGGCTGTGTAAGGTCTGACAAGTCCTTTAAAATGTGCAGCCGTCGCAGCATAGAGGGAACCTAAACGTGTGAAATTCAACATTTAATCCTCAGCTTATAGTTAACAAGATTTTTTCAAACAAAAAACGCAATGACTGACAATTCCTGAGATGTGAAAAGCCAACTTTGCACTTAGACGTTTGAAATGCAAATGCTGTTAACCACAAAGCTAAAAACAAAAAACCCTCAGCACCCTAACATCAATACTCATATCCTTCATACTGTTCTCTTGCATTTCTTAAGGTGCTGACAAGGAGAATTTAGCTTCTTTAACAGGTGATTTCCTTTACTCTTGTAACCTTAGTGGTCACTCTTAAAAATTGCTATATCCAACATATTGACCAGCTCCCTGTTGGCTTGTTAGCTCAGCTGGTAGAGCGCTGCACCTTTATCGCAGAGGTCATGGGTTCAAATCCCATACGGGCCTGAACATTTTTTTCAGGTCTTATTTCAACTACTAGTTCAGTGGTGTTCTTGGCTGCGAGGATCTCCTATACTTATTTCTTCACCACAGTGCAACTATATGAATTTCATATATCTAAAATCAAATTATTGCTATACTGACTTACCAAGGTGGAGTTTTCTTCTCTGAATACTGCAGCAATATCCTGGCTCTCCATGGCAAATGCTAAAAGACCTGTTAATAAATGATAATTATCATTTGAAGTGATACCTGATACTTGAAATTAAAAATAAATTAAAATGCAACTGCAGCAATACACATAAAAAATGAACCAAAAGGAATATTAGAATCCTCAATCAAACCATGACTATCTATATCTTAACTCTTTACACCCTAACATCAGTATGCATATTCTCCATACTGTTCTCTATACATTTCTCAATGCACTGACAAGGAAAATTTGTTAAACAATCAAGAGGTTCCTCAGTTGCTTATCATTTCCTTTGTTCTCGCGATCTTAATGTATGATTCAGGGTTGATATTGAAAGAAGAAATTAGATGCTAGTCACTCTCAAGGGTTAACCTAATGTAAATAACCTTGGATCACCAAACTAAAACACCCTTCTACTTGCACCCAGTTTATAAAGGTGTAAACAAAATTGAGTAAGTTCAGAAACTCAGAAGCTGTACAGGAATTAGGTGAATATAATTTTCCCAAGGAGAGCACTAAATGCTAAATATTTAGTCAATTCAATTTTCTTTTTTTTTCCTTTTGTTTTTGGTATGGCAACCAAAATGTTCAAAGCCTGAAGTACTGTGAAAAGTAAGACCAGTAAACTATGCTATAAATACCTGTAGCATATGATCTCAGGGGTTCTGAGGCTTCTCTGGCCCACTTGCATAAACGATTAAGCATTGCTAATCCTACATGTACATGGTTGACATTAAATTTATTGATAGGAAATATGTAGAGAAAGATGTTTTTTGTCATTTCACAAGTGCGGGACAAAGAAAAAAAGAAAAGGAAAAGAGATCTTATTTGTTGTGGCTCAGTGGTAGAGCATTGGACCCCAGAATCTGAAGGTATAAGGTTCAATTCAACCTAGGGACTCAGAATCTTTTTTTTTTGTCACACGCTTGTGACAAGACAAAAAACATCTTTCTCTATTTCTTTAGTGAGCTTAAACCTTAAAATCTCTCTTGTTCTGTTTAAGAAATATGTAGTTATGAATTAAGGAACAATGAAAGTGGATCTGAAAAGTTTGCATTTTTTTAAAGTTTTTTTGCACTAAAGTGAGGTGACTGAGAGCAACAAATAAGATCTCTTTTCCTTTTCTGTTTTTCATGATGTAACTACATGAAATTCATGTTTTTTTATCTATAATTTGATGAAATAGCAATTGTATGAGTTAATTCTGAGTATTTTTTCTGGAAAGGACAAGGGGTGCCATGCCACAGAAACTGGACACATTGATCTGGATTTTTACATAGAACTCAAGCTGAAGAAAGAAAGTCACATCTTAAGATTACTAAGTTAAACCCTTTAACTCCCAGAAGTGATTAACAGATAACTTCTCCCCATAATATCCATGCATTATCCAGCCAAAGGTTATGAGAATACTCAGACTTATCAGGTAGAAGTTGTCATCTTGATTTAACACCAAATTCTCATAACTAATTCACAAGGAAGTGTGTTGCAGCTAGAGCAGAGAATTAACAATCAGATCTTAGGAGTTAAAGGATTAAGAATACCTTTCTAAACTTACCATATCCTGAAAAACCGCAGCACTTTCCAGCCCAGGCATGGCATTTAACAACACTCTGGCTGCAGTGCAGTTCAGATTAAACTGTTCCACAGTGCTCATGATATAGGAGTTTACTAGTTTGTCCATAAATTCATCATTTCTGAACAGTGTCTTCAAAAGATGGCCTAATGCACAGTCTGGGTCAGCTCTACCTGAAATGTTCATGATGGAGAAAACAAGAGCTGATTTTATTTTGAATAATTTAAAACAATCACGACCTCTTATTGACTGAGAGCAAGATCTGCACTGTTAAAATTACAGACCAAGTTTTTATCCCTTGGGACATACATCTGAGCCAAAAAAAAAAGGTTCTGTCACTTAAGAGTATGGACTGAGAAAATGAGGCTCATAAGATTTTTAATAATCAGGGTCCAATAAAAGGAGAAGATTCTAATTAAAGCCAAAATTTAAAATTTTTCAGGCTGTTCATTGAAATACAACCCACTAAATTGACCAATCATTGTGCATGTACTAACTGAGAAAAATTTATAATAAAGTAATTAATTTCATTCACAGCCAGGCTATATCAGTTTGACCACATGAGGCCATCACTGTGACATGGGCAATTCTCACACCAAGCCTCATCTAAGTTCTAGTGTTTTCTTGTGACTCAAGTAAGTAGATAAGTACAGTGCCTCTTTAACACAGTAAGTCTAGTGAAGATTCCACTGGGAACAAAAAGAAGAATTGACATTGAATAAGAAGCAAGAACAACACTTCTCATCCATGAAAGTTTGAATTACTGCTGTTTGTCATGTGTTATCGTTCTTTTTCATGCAGAGTGTGTCTTGGACCTGTTTCATTATTGGCAGGCCTTGGTTCTCTTCAATATACATATTGTTTCTTATCGGCTTGCAGTTAATGGAAGAGGTTTACACAACAAACACTCTGACAAAGGGCTAATGCTTGAAATGTTTTGAAACTCTTTACGGTGGCCAATTAACATTATCAACTCAGTTAATAAAACCAAATTATCTTGTTAAACTCCACCACTGATGCAGCATCACAGTTTTTTCAAAGAAACTTACCCCCTTTAGGTCTGGCTATCCTTCCTAGTATCTGAGAATACCTTACACTACATTACCTAGTGTATTTGTAATAAATGTTATAATGTATAAAACACAAATAGTGTGTAATGTGAAAAGGTAGCTTTGCACTTTTACCTGGATGCCAATCATCAAAAGGATCTGGATCTAGTTTATGATATGCCTCATTCTCACATTCCACAAGCTCTGCTATCCTGCATGAGTGATTTTAAAATGTAAAATACTTTTGAATCTACTTTTTGCCAAATTGTTTGTTCACTTTTTGTAGAGCCCAATATGAACAATGTTACTGATCTTACAGTTCCAGTAAGTAGTCATACACAATGAGTGTGTATCACACAATTATCACGGCCAAGGCTTGAAACTAAAAACTCCCCTCCAGAATCTAGCACACAAATCATTCGTCCATTGTCTTTCCCATTTATTTTCTACCTTTCCATGCTATGTTTTATACGTTCTGAGAGAGGAAAAGGAATTTTTTTCGGTGTGTAATGACTGCGAAATGCTAACCCAACAACAGTTTTATCACTGGCAGACCACCATGAGCCTCGCTAGGTGGAAGGTATCTGTTGACATGTAAGATGAACTGGAGAAACCAGTCAATCATTGTGTAATTCATAATAATAATAATTTCAAAGCATATTAACGAATGAAACCAATTGCATTGAGGCAGCTACTTGAAAGCTTTCAGAGGTTATTACCGTCTTTTTTTTTGTTTGATTTTTTTGCAAATTTAAAAAAAGATACTACTTCTAATACACTTCACCAACCTTTGTAGAGTTTTAACGGGTGATAGATTATTCTGATCTTCCTTTCGCCAAGTATCCAAAAGGGTACTGAGTTCAGAGGTGCTACAAATAGACAATTTACCTCAACGTGCAGAGTTTCGAAGATCGAAAAGCCCGCCATTTTGATCCGAAAGATATGATACAAGATTACATGGTCTTCCTCTTCAAAAGTGATGTCACTTTTCTCGGCATAATTACTCTGATATTGCTGCGAGTGATTTTGTTGACTGTGTCAAGATCAGATGTAATTCCTGTGTGTAAACTATATTTACGACGAAGTTTAGTCACATGGCGAGTTCCAACACAACACGCGCCAAGTCCCAGGCTATTATCAAATTTCGCGTGGAATGCCTGGTTGTTATTGACCTCTAACCAGTCTTTTTTATCTTGCAACTCGGTCGGCTGTGATCTTACTTGGAATGGTTCACCTTTAACGACCAAAAATAATCATGACAAATGAATGACCTCCATTGTATTTTGCCCCACTTAACTTTTGATTATAGTTTGATAAATTTTTGAAGTGCTTAAGAGGAAATTAGAGTACCACAACTGAAGTTCAGAAAGGTACACACAAGTTACTTAAACAGTTTATGTCATGAGTCTACGTTTTCTTCTTTGAAGGCTCATCACCAGATGATTACTTGGACAAGTTGAGGCAGTTTTTCTGTGTAGGGTATGGAGTAGCATGGGGATCTGGTTTTCATACAATGTTTACCCCAATTGTCGTTTCTGAATTTTACAGTAAATGTCTTACTTTTTTGGTCCATCACTTTCTGTCATTTGTCCTGACTTTCTCTGATACTTGTCTTCTGAATTTTTCAAACGGTTCATTAACATAACAAACCTGCAAAAATTTTCCCCGGCATCTGAACCTTGGAATATATTGACCGATCAGCTTGACAGGTATGAAACCATCGTTTGGATTCTGCTATATTTACTCCCCTGGTCTGGGAACCAAATGATCTTTACGTAAGTATATTAAAACGGTTTTCAAATGAGGTCCGCCAAAACAAAGCAAAGTACTCATTACCAGCCACAAAATCAACAAATAGCTAATCACTCAAGTAAACAGACAATCAGGCAATCGAGCAATCAGAAGTATGGACAATTCCATACCGTTAAACGTGGAAGTCGTTATTGGTATTTTACTTGGTTCTCGGGGCAAGTTTTGTTTGCCAATCGCACTGCAAAGCAATTCAAAACCAAACAAATAATTCCAATCAATTTTTTTGTTTCTCCACTGTTTTCCTTTCTGCTGGTAATAGGTTGGATCAACAGCTAAAGAACCTTGAGGGCGGCCGGCCAACCCCGATGGTCTCCTGACAGCAGAATGCATATTGCCTACCTCTGCGATTTGCAAGAGAAGCGTCGAGAAGACTTGCAATTATCCATGCATGTCAAGTGCTAAGAACGGTCGTTTCTCTTACAACTAATGAAGGAATATGCAGGTAATTCATTGATATGTTTGAGTGCTAACAGTCGTCGATAAGACGCCCGATTAGAGCTAACCAACATATCGTAATGAAATGATTGTAGTGTAGCCTTTCATTTTTTTTTTTCCGTATCATTTTGACTCATGTCGTGTTAATCATTCTTTAGATGGACAAGCCATTGCAAAACGGTTTTGTGTGCAAATCACGAAGGCAACGGGAGCCATTAAACGGCTGTTCAAGGAGTACACAGGACAAAACGTTGACATGGTGGATTGTAAATACCCCTCCATAATTGCGGTTGAAGACCCGTTAAGCATCGACAGTCCACTGTGGAGTGTACTAAACGATGATATCCAACCGAAGTCTGCTGTTCCCTATTGTTCAAAGAGGCAACTCATTGATTCGGTTCACACACGCAAAAGATGCTCAGAGGAAATAGCCAGCACCAAAGAAGAAATGGCTCGGATGTTCAGTCATTTCGAGGGAAAGTTGAAGGTATTGGACACCTGGATGTACTTCCTTCTCGCGTTGCTCTTCGCTAGATATTCGTCTTTTTACTTATGTCTTTTCTTGTTCTCTTTCGCGTTCCTTTCACCGTATTCTGCATATTTTGGTGTCCTCTCTAACTTTTTTGGGCGTTTTTCTCGACTTGCTTTACGTAATTACTTCTTGTCTTTTTTTGGTCTCTCAGTCTCTTTCTTTTCATCCTGTTTTCACGCAAATCCCTCTCTCCACAAACTTGAATCATAACAATTTCCTCTCGTTGGCAAAGCTTTAGCTCTGCCGGTATTGTTGCTTTGCGAGTTGATCAGAAAATGTAAAATACTGAGAATTACTGTTCAACTTCAACCTCACCAGTTTGATTTGGCGCTCAAAACGCGGGTTGCAAATTATTTGCTTACACAGCTTCACAGCTATTAGCCCACGTGAAGCCCTCGTGCAATGCCTAGTTGTGTGCCCGCGGTACGCTACACTGAAGCTCGACACTCGGGTATGCGCACTTCATTGTCATGTGCCGGTGTTTTCTTGCGCACACCTCGATGAGCGAGGTCTATTACGAAGTTCTATCCACAAACATTACGCTATTGACATTGTTAATCCTCACAGTATGCAGGACGCGTGTCATATGAACTTCGTAAGAGACTTCACTCACCATGGAGTCTCTGTGGCTCAGTAGTAGAGCATCGGAGAGCAGAATCCGAAGGTCTGAAGTTGGATTCCTCATGGGGACTCAGAAGTTTTCTTTGTCCCACGCTCGTCACAGGACTAAAATCATCTTCATTTCTTAACCGAGCTCAAAACTTACCATCTCTCTTATTTCTCGCTAACTGCTTGTTTATGAAATTGCAACTCTTCGTAAGCGCTTATATGAATGCATTATGAATTCACTCGAAAAATTTTTGTAAATTAATCACACATACATATGCATGCATAGGGAGCCCTCAACGAAAAAAATCTACATATATATGTATATAATTTATTCGCCCGTCGGGAGGTCCGTATTGGGAAAAACTGTGCCCTCTGCCTTGAGTACTCAAGACTCAAGAAAGAGGGCACAGTTTTTCCCAATACGGACCGACCCCAGGCTGGTGAATAACATTTTACATTTTACTACATAAATGAGTCCTCACATACATTCATAAAGTAGTCTGGAACATACCAGAAGCTTACAAAAGAACTATTTTAGTAGTATTACTTAATAACTGTGTCATCAACTGCGTCACTTGATGTCAACATGAATAAGCAGTCTGGGGATTTCTAGAAGCTTATATTTACAATAACAATTACTCATAACAATAGATTCTTGCCGAACGAAGTCGAAAGTCGCTAAATATAAGTATTCCTTTCGCGATGACAAAAACCGAAAAAAGGAAGAAGGTGCCGTTAACTTTGCATAAAGATGCATTTCTGAATCAAAAAGTCATTCTCTTTGAATGTTGACGACCTCACCTCGAATCGAGCCAGTAAGAGGGCAAGAAAATTAGGAGCTTGCAACCATCTGGAGAATTCAATTAACTTCTGAATAAACGGGTTCCTATAATTAGAAATTTATTATCACTTTGTTCCGTAATGATACTCAATCCAACACGTTCGAAAATTCAGATCGAGAGTAATTGAGGCATTTTATGTTTATTATGAAATTTTTTTATAAGACTGGTAGGCATGAAACGTTCAAGGCGTTTCAAATGAGCAAACACCTTTGACGCTGAATAATTCTGAGGAGAAACCCTCCGTAAAAACATAGATAGTTATCAGATAGGTAAACACTGTTCTGTTGGGATAGAAATGGCGAGAATGACAATAACAATTGCAATAATGATGATACATTTAAATAATAAAAATACTTATAACCATACTAATAAAATGATTCATGATAATCTCTAGATGGGTAAATTCTCGTGTAGCTTTAATGTTTCCGAATACCGTTGCTGATCGGAAAATTAGCATAATATTCTTCCTGTTGATCAAAGATTACCATCATGACATCATTATTCTTTTGAATCAGCCAATCATGTGAGAGACCCGGAGACAGAGTGAATTGTTTGGGAGCCTTTCCTTCTTCGAAAGACCCTGGGAGAAGAGGGAGGACGAAAAATGAAAAACAGACTTCGGTGAAGTTTCTTTCTTTAATTTGCATTACCTCTATTTTAACCACCATTTACTCGCTCAAATATTTTTAGGTCTATGGAAGATCTTGTTGTAGTTACAGCCTTAAATCTTTCGGGTTCTTTGGAAAGAATTTGGCTAAGTTTAAGGGAAAAGAAATAAAATGTTATTCACCAGCCTAGGGTTGGTCCGTATTGGGAAAAACTGTGCCCCCCGTCTTGAGTCCTCCCCCTTCTCCCACGGTCTTTCGAAGAAGGAAAGGCTCCCAAACAATGCACTCTGTCTCCGTCACCCCTATCTACCAACCTTGTTAACAAGGCGTAAGTTCATTTTGTTTTCTTAGTTTTTGGGGTTTTTTGGTTTTTTTTGGTGGGGTGGGGGGAGAGTGGTGCGAAGGGGAAAAGGGGGATCGATGTCATTTGACTTCCGTTATTTTTCCCTAAAGTTATCTATTACATTATTCGATATGTGCGAGCCTTTCTACTAATCCAGTGTTTCTTCAATTGAGTGTTTTTCTATCTTTGCAAGATGTTCCGTAAACCATCGACAAGCGTCACTCGGTGGGCGTTTAGATTAAACTTATCGTCAAGAGATATTGTTTTTCTTATCTTTTCATAATTATTATTCCTTTTAAAAATTGTTCTCAGGGGAAGTGGGATTGGTTAGCCTTTCACTCCCAGTGGTGATCACTATGAATCTTCTTCCTATGGTATCCATACATAATTCAGCAGACAGGTGATGAGAATATTCAAACTTATCAGGTAGAGGTTGTTATCTTGATCTAACATCAAATTCTTGTATCCAATTAAAAAGCAAATGTGTAGCACAAAGAGGGAGAATTAACAATCAGATCTTGAAAGTTAAAGGTTTAACCTCCCCCCAGCCCACCCCTGTTTGCCTATTATCTTTCCTGAGAGTAAGCCAGCCAACATATAACATCCGCACGCTCACGCGATTCTCTTCTCGAAAAAAAAATAGAAACGAAGGAAGCATTTTTGTCTTAAAACACAGTACATCATAAGAAAATAGAAACAATGAAAAAAAAGTGAAAATAAAATAAGAGACATTTTTCAATCCTGCGGTGTCCCTTTTTATCTCCAAGGTGTAGAAACAAACAGTGCCTTAGTACACATATTTATAGGAGACTATATCTGTTGGACATTTTTAACTCGTGAATTGCGCGCATGCGCAAGAGCGAGTTATAGATACGATGTGGGGAATGGCATTCGCTCGCTCGCTCGCTCGCTCGATTGGTCGATTCCTGTAAACTTTTTTCAGATTTTAGGCTTTTGAGTGCATTTGATAGTTTTTGGCGAGCAATAAACAGACGAAATGGCGACCTTTGTTGCTAAGAATTGTGGTGGAATGAAAAAGAAGCCAATGATAATCTTAAAATAGTTTTTTTTTTCGTTTTAGTTTCAACAAGCGGCGCCAGCGACTGGCAGGCATGCAAGGATTCACACTGAAATAACAGAACAATCTTCCTTGAACTTGAAAACAATGCGAAGATTCATTGAAAATATCACTCACTACGAAGCGCTCGGAATTTACAGATGTATAAAAGCTTTTTCTGTTATAGCGTGAGATTGAGGACAAAATTGATCATTACATTTCGTCGCGTGTGTTTTTCCTGTGTGAAGCAACAAAAGATGCCGGCGACTGACGAAATAACAAGTTAACACGAAAATCAAATAACACCTAAACAAACAATTTTAGCTACCGATTTTCAGTGAATTTTTAAAGAACAATTTTCTTTTAAGTTTCAAGACAATTTGAAGATTCAACATACCTACAACGTACTAAAATGCGAAAGTTACACACCACAAAATTGATAAACAGGCCTGAAATGAAATTCTATCTTGTTATTGATTATACGTTGCCTAGCACGTGACTTAAATCTACCCAGGCGGAGATCCAAAATGAGGGTGGCAGGCTTGGTTTAGTTATATCACTCAAAACTCGTTTCCGTTTGTCTCATTTGATAAAGAGGGAATCGTTAATGTTTTCATTAAGACAGTATTGCCTTGATTTTCTAATATTTACAACGAAAGACAGTAAATTTCACTTTTCACCCACATTTGCTTCCAACCTTTTCTTTTGAGCCAGAAACAAAAATGATAGACGTTTAAAACACATGACATCATCCACCTTGTCAAATGTAATAGCATGATCATTTCAATTGTAATGCCTTCTTATCCTAACGTTACTTTGTTTCTTTGCTACATTAGCGAACACTGAACTACTGCTCGTACTCTAGATATGACAATCAACCACAAAATTCCCTAAACCAGATAACATTAAACATAATCTAAAAAATCATGTATCAATTCACGAGTTTGCACACAGAGCACTTTGATTCTTCTCGGCGCCTGTCGGTGGAGTGAACTTTTTATCTATTTTGGCTCATTTGCATTTTGGGCGTTAAAATTTAAATTTTTTGTCGGCCGCTTGATCGCAAATAAACGCTTGCCAATTACTGATAATTGTCAAAAAATATACAAAAACGTTATAGAAAAAAGCAAGACGAATCAATATACACTTGCAAAAGCAAAAGGAGACCAAACTAAAACAAGAAACGAAAACGAAGAAAGAAAAAGCAAAAGGAAATTAGAAACTGTTGGAAATGGGATAATGTCTTGACAGCTGACGGTTGAAACAGTCTGATGACGTCACTAAACTTTGTTATCTGTAACCAGATGGCTTCAAGCTTCAAGGATCTCTCACTTGATTGACTGATTCAAAACAATAATGCTGTCATGATTCTAATCTTTGATCAACAGGAAGAATATCATGCTAATTTGCCGATCAGCAACGGTGTTCCAAAACATTAAAGCTACACGAGAATTTACCCATCTACAGATTATCATTATTCATTTTATCAGTATGGTTATTAGTATTTTTATTATTTACATGTATCATCATCGTCATTATTGCAATTGTTATTGTCATTCTCGCCATTTCTATCCCAACAGAACAGTGTTTACCCATCTGATAACTATCTATGTTTTTACGGAGGGTTTCTCCTCAGAATTATTCAGCGTCAAAGGTGTTTGCTCATTTGAAACGCCTCGAACGTTTCATGCTCAACAGTCTTATAAAAAAAATTCATAATAAACATAAGATGCCTCAATTACTCTCGATCTGAATTTTCGAACGTGTTGGATTGAGTATCAATATGGAACCAAGTGATAATAAATTTCTAATTATAGGAACCCGTTTATTCAGAAGTTAATTGAATTCTCCAGATGGTTGCAAGCTCCGAATTCTAAGAGAGAGAATGATTCTTGGATTCAGAAATACATCTTTATGCAAAGTTAACGGCACCTTCTTCCTTTCTTCGGTTTTTGTCATCGCGAAAGGAATATTTATAGGTAGCGACTTAAGTAAGTAAGTTTATCGAGGATAATTATTGAACTGCCTCAGTCAGGAGTCACACTTATTAAGTTTATTAGTCGTTGTTTAATAAAGTAGTTGAGTAGGACTGCAGTATTTTTCTGTCGGTAAGATTATACAGTAATACTATTCATTCTCAGAGAGACTCCTTAGAGAAAGGTATTTTTTTTTTGGCTATTTTTGTACCGTTTGGAACATTGAAAACATGGTTATTCTATATATAATTCAGTTGTTACCTGCTGATGATGTGCCGTCCATAATTAATCATCGCCAATGATCATTATCTCCACTATTTCGATTTCGTTGTTAAACAATTATTTTAAAGATTATTATTACCATTATCTTGGTATATTAAGCACTTTTGGGTCAACATATTTTTAGAGCACTTTGCTTCTGTATGTTTTATCTCTGATAAAGTGCTTGTTAAATAAGCTTTGCTTTTACAGTTCTAGATCTAAGTGGTCGCTATAGCTGATTCTTATCTTTTATCAACAAAGGGAATATTATGCTAATTTTCCGATCAGCAACGGTATTCGAAAACATTAAAGCTACATGAGAATTTACCCCTCTATAGATTATCGTTGTCTATTTTATCAGTATGGTTATTAGTATTTTTATTATTTACATGTATCATCATCGTCATTATTTCAATTGTTATTGTTGTTCTCGCCTTTTCTATCCCAACAGAGCAGTGTTCACCTATCTCATGACTATCTATCTTTTACGGAGGGTTTCTCCTCAGAATTATTCGCGTCAAAGCTGTTTGCTCATTTAAAACGCCTTGAACGTTTTATTCTTAACAGTGTTATAAAAAATTTCATAATAACCATAAGATGCCTCAGTTGCTCTCGATCTGAATTTTCTAATGTGTTGGATTGATTATCATGACGGAACCAAGTGATAATAAAATTCTAGTTATATAAACCTGTTTATTCAGAAGTTAATTGCATTCTCCAGATGGTTGCAAGCTTATAATTTTCTTGCCCTCTTACTTGTTCTGTTCGAGGTGAGGTCATCAACATTTAAAGAGAATGATTATTGGATTCTGAAATACATCTTTATGCAAAGTTAACGGCACCGTCTTCCTTTTTTTTTGGTTTTTGACATCACGGAAGGAATATTTATATTCGGCGACTTTCGACTTTGTTCGGCAGGAATCTATTCATTCTCAGAGAAACATCTTAGAGAAAGGTAATTTTTTCTAGGCTATTTTTGTACCGTGTGGAACATTGAAAACATGGTTATTCTAAATATTATATAATTCAGTTGTTACCTGCTGATGATGTGCCGTGTATAATTGATCATCGCCGATGATCATCATCTCTATTATTTCGACTCGGTTGTTAAATAATTATTTTAAAGCTCGCTGATGGTTTTTAGTACCATACAAGTACTGATTCTAATTCTGGTCGGGGTGACTTCGACGGACATAAGAGTGTTGTTGTGTTAATATCATTATCTCGGTATATTTAGCATTTTGGGCCAATTTTTTTTAGATTACTTTGCTTCTGTATGCTTTATCTCTGATAAAGTGCTTGTTAAATAAGCTTTGCTTATATAGTTCTAGATCTAAGTGATCGTTATAGCTGAATTATATTCGCACATTTACCAATTTTCCTCTTGACAAGGAAAGGAAAAACTGCTGAAATATTTTTTCTTAAAATAGTACATTAAATAGGAAGAAAACAAGACAACATTGGAGGGGGAAAAAATTTTATTATTTACTTATTGTTATCAACGGACGGGAAATGCACCGCGCGCTAGAATGTATAAAAAAAAGATTTGTTGGACATTTTTCTTCACAGCACCTATCGGTTAAATTAGCTATTTCATTTTGGTTAATTTTTATGTTATTTGTTCTTGGCCGCTCATTCTAAAGAAAACGGCTAACTAATAATAACTTAAAGGCTATTATCATTTTCTTTTCTTCAAAGGCAACACTTAATTTTTTCTCCTTCTCAAGAAAACGTTCTTTTTCCCGCGAGTAACTATCTATTTTCTCGGAGGGTTTCCCTCTGAAACACCTTGCATCGAAGGTAATTGCTCATTTGAAACGCGTTGAACTTTTGATGCTGAACAGTGCAGTGCTCTATCAAATTTCATATCAAGAAGTCTCGGTTTTTATCGAATTCAGTTTCTTTTACCTTGTTGGAATGAGTATCTGTAAGGAGCAGATTGGTGATAAAATTCTCGTTAAGCTTGCCTATTCAGAAGTCACTTCAAGTGGCTTCAGGAATGCTGTGACGAACAAGTAACACAGTTAATCAAAATGTATTTATGAATAATGAAATTTCTATTCTTTAGTTTTTCTCAGTTTGATACGAACTCCAATTTCTTAATTGATTATGTTTTACTTTTTCAGATTGTACAAGCGTTTTGAGTCAGATCACTGCCAAGTGCAAGAAAGGTAAAGTGTTTGTTTTTTTGCTCCCTTACAAGTTTATTAGAAATGCCACAATATTATTATACAGGTGTAAGTGACCAGAAATTACAATACAACAAAATAAAATACCGAAAAAAAAAAAAGAAAAAGAACAGTCATATTTTTATCATAAGACAGACATATCTAACACGATAACTCTCATGGACGTTTTCATAATTACTTTGCCCATTTCGTGCTAGCAGCCGGCGCTTTTACAGTACCATCTCTTTTTTCTACAACTCAATGCCACTCAAAGCACAGGTAGAGCAATGAATAACAAAGGCCCATACGGGAAGGATATACGCGTATCTATGCGAGTATGTCGACGTATGTCGCTTGATACGTGCGCGTGGTACTTCTATACAATGTCCCCTTATCTTTGAACTGCACTGTGTATATCACAACATATCATTGTTGCTAATGCCAACATAAAATCTTCATTCTCAGTTCTAATGGTGAAATATCAAATTGCACAACAGGTTTTCAAACGCAATTTCGATCGTTTCTCAATACCTTGTGACCATAGTAGCATCATTATCATCATTATCGTTATTATAATTACTACAACAACAACAACAAGTCTTTATTTCTCACAAAAATGAAATTACAATGAAATAAGAAAAATTATTATAGTGAACAGGAAAAATAAACATAGTTGTATCATTTTGGAGCCTAAAGGCTGCAGGAACCGTTAGGTTTTCGAGCTGGCCCTCTATGAATTATTATCACTATTGCTATCATTGTTATTATTTATATGATTATTTGTTTCCTTTGAATTATTGGTTGAAAGTCAACTGATCACTGTGCTGTGTCAGTAGCTATATCAGTAGCCACATGCAGTCTCAGACTGCCTATTGTTCCTTTATCGGTGGGTGAACTTAACTAGGCAGCACAACAATCAGCGGATTGCTTACTTTCCTACCGAAAAAGGAACGATTTGACCCATTACATTCGATTTTGATTATTTTTACCCTTTTTTTGTTTCCAAAAAGATGGTCATGAATCCCCAGGTTGTTCTACTACTCATGCTGGTAGCCGTCCCCTGCACATCTGCGAGTATGTTGCTACTGCCATTTTGTAATATTTAACTTCTAGTCAGCCGAGTAATTCCCTATGAAACCTTATAACCAAAAGAAGTTTAGCATGATAGACGCATTACAAATTCCAACCCTATTCTGAAAAGGCTTTTCTGTATCTAAAGGAGACCTTGGAGATGTAGGCAATTTGCACTCCAATCGTTTCGTGAGAGTTTCAGTAACTTGGAAGGCTTTATCTCTCATCGAGAACAAAGGGAAACTAACCTCAGGAGTTTGTTACCATCAACAAATTGTACTTCTCGGGACAGAGTCAGACCTTCTTAGGCGCCATCCGGAGAAAAAATTCGCACGGGCTGTTTTTAAGTAAACTTAAGAAACTATGAATCGACGAATAGGTTATTAAATACAGAATTAAATAAAATCATAACGATAAACTGAAAAAATATAACGTGGACGTTGATGGTTATCAAACTTTGTCTTTGATGAAAAGTCACTGCAAAATGTCAATCACAAAAGATCAATCACTAAAAGTAAGCTGCTCAAGTCGTGAAGTAGCCCTTAATATTCATTATATATTTTTGGTAAAAAATGTACAAGAAGTGCCAACGTTTTGTCACGGTTCATGCGTTTCTTTTCATCATCTGCTAGTAACTTGTCGAGGCGATAAGACTGCTTGTGCAAATAAACAAAAGTGTATCTACGCGTCTAGACGTTGCGATGGGATCACTGACTGTAGAGATCGATCAGACGAACAATGCAGTAAGTACTGTGGTTGATAGGTAACTTCTACTTCTGTACATCTTCTTATTCTTTAGATGGGCTTAGCGTAAAAATGCTATTTTCAAAAAGTAATATTAAATTGGAAGGCTAACTCTCTTTTCAAAAATATAGAAAAAAAGCTATATTTTCCAAGAACCCCTCATTTGCAAGAACACCTCCAAGACAGCGAAATAAAGCTGTGACGTAAATCATATGCAGAGGTAGTTTTACAAAACTGAACTGGCTATTGGTTGAATGCCGTCACATTGGGCCATCTTTAGATTAGGAACTTTAATGGCATGAAGACGGTTCTTGTGATGGCCAAAGTCTCTTTAAAATCGAATGAAATTAACTGCAGCTAGTTGAATGAGATAGCGGCGATTTCACATACGAGATGAACTCCTTTTGTATCTTACCGTTGGACAAAATCAAATGCATTAATTGAGAGACCAGAAATGGTGATTTGTACTTTGCAACGTAAAATGCTCCATATGATAAATTTTTAAAGCAACCATTATTACGCATGCATGCAGTGAATGAACACTTCGAGATTTCCCGAGTATATTGAGTTCTCCAAGCGTTAGCATATTAATTTGAAAAAAGCTTTTCTAGAAATATAGTCATGCACCCATCGGCATTGCCTTAATTGACTGTATTAACTGACCGCGAAAAGGTGAAAACGCGGACGGTCGCAACAAAGGGGATATTAAATTGCTAATGTAGAGCTTACGAACAAATTTTTCTTTTACACGTAAACTTTTGTCGCCAGTGCGCCATAACCAAAATTTCATAGAGCTTAATAGTATTGTAATGATACTAATAGACCAATTGAGTAACTTTTCCTTTTCTTTCATGTTTACCTGCGCCAATCAGCTGGCAGTAAGTATCATAAATCTAAATCTATCTTTGTGTCGTCTCCTTGTAATATTGCTCAGATAACCACATTAAAGGAATGGCATATTTTGAACACATCGCTTGTATTTATTTGATTTACATGTAACTATCAATAGAAAATCTAAGGTTGAGGATCTTTGAAGTATTAAAAAATGATTTCAAGGGGCGGATTGAAACAACAAAAGCGGAACAAAAACTAAAGTTAGCCGGTCACCTCCTGCTTGAGAGGGAGGCTGTATGAGATATGGAGGAAAGAAACTAATCAAACATGTTCATCTATTTCAGTTTATTTTTGTTCCATATACATTTACAAAGCCTTTCCGTCAAGACAGCTGAAATTCACGGATATTCATGATATCAAAAATAGTATAATGCCGAGTCCTCGTCTCTTCCTTTTTTCAAAATCAGTGTAAAAGTCAAAAGAAGAAAAAAATGACACAGAGAGACTAAGGGTCAGCGGCAACTTTCTCCTTTCTGAAGACGACAGGTATTGAAATTTACCAAGGGAATCTGTGGTAGCAAGAGCTTGCGAGTTGCTCGTTTGTGTGCTTATCGGTTCAAACATATTTAGCAGAGGAGAATTTTGAGGCAAACTCACAACCTCTATTTTTGACTCGAGAGCTAAGAAGTATGTCTAAGTTGTTTGGATTATTTCAGGTTTTGTTTGTTTTCTCCCTTTTCTTACATACACAGGCTCAATATTTTATGTCTTTGAATTGAAATAATTTGTATTATCATACAGGAAAGTGTGCAAACTACGAGTTCACTTGTGCAAATGGAGATTGTCTTGCTAAACACAAACGTTGCGATGGGAAAAGTAACTGTGGTGATAATTCAGATGAACAGCAGTGCCGTAAGTCTGTTATCGCTGTAACTGTTGTCCTAATACTGCAGTCACCTTTCCTGTAGGCTAATGGTTAACTATTCAAGTTGTGCTGTAGTAATCAGGTCGAGATACAAACAAATATTGAGAGCTTTTTCTTCGCCTTCTCTCTCTATCTCTATATTTTCCTTTATTTAATAATAAATCGAATAATTAACAACAATAACTATAACATAGACCGAATAGGCAGAATTAGGCTTGTTCTTACTTATGTTTCTACTGACAATGTAGTATGTTTTTCTTCAGTTTCCATTTCAGTTTTTTTAAAGTTACTCAGTTGTTTGTTGTTGCTATTGTTTCTGTTTTTTCAACTGCAAATGCAATAAACAAATCCTGGTTACTACATAATTTGAGATTGTTTTCTTTTCTCTCAATGTACGAAACGTTCTCATGGAAATATTAACTCGACGTAAGTGTTCTTTTGGATATTTCATTAATTTCTTAACTTTTAAGTCAAAAACAATATGTTCAGTATTAGCTTATTTAATCACCTATTTATTCTATGTCATTTATATTTGTCTGTAATTATTTCAGTGCATTGGTAATCACACTTTTGTCAAAGAAAAGCGTAGCAGCCACCTGATTGAGGCATTCATGCTTGTGGGCGTGGAATTTTTTTAGAAAGTTTTTTTGTAACAAAACTAACTATTGAAAGTCTCGAATATACAAAAACTTAACCAAATAAAACTCAATGTGTTTTATGTTGTCACATAAGTTTTGAAATGAGGATAGTTCGACGCCCTTAATTTCACGTTTTCATGGCGAGGCCCCCTGTTTTTGTATATAATGTCTTTGTTTTATTTGCCCTGGCGAAAGGGATAACAATCTGCTCACAGGTCACTAAGTTTTTGCAACACGACTTACAATAGCTCTTCCTTTTCAGGAGGAGAATGAAAAATAAAACAGTGCGCACCTTTGCTGTCAGGGCGTTGATATTGATCTTTAGGGTATTTTTAAAAAGTACAGGGGAGGATTAAGTCAGCTGCATCATTCACTATGATAATAAAAACTGCATGTCCAAAAGAAAAGCATTTAAATATTTTGATTAAATTTCTGGCACTGTATAGGAAATATCTCATTACTCTTCCCACTTTTCTATGCTTTGTTAACGAGGGGATGTGAGAGCCGGTGATTTTCTTTTCTTTTCTTTCTCTATGTTTTTCATGGACTGCACTTCGGAAACATCAGGAAGTAAGTGCTACTTCAATTTCTTAATGTAGATGTTACTCCTAACATGTCACATGACCAAAAAGCTGCTAACCACTCCCATTCTGTACCCTTTCCACCAGCTGGAAACTAATAACGACAAGAGAAAAGATCAGGAGGCGTTGTACTTCATTCAGAAATCGAGATTTGCGTTTCGGCCTGGAAAATAACCCATGTTTCAAGGTCACACACTGAATCCTAAACCTTAATGAATAATTTTACTTTAGCCTCCCTTCAGGACTCACTTAATTTTGCTTTTGCATTGTTTTGAACAACAGATGATTGTTAAAATTAGAAAAATAGCTTTATCTTGTGACATCATATTTAACTTTGAATGCACTGGTTAGCGTGGATTTGAGTCCATTCAATGTTAAGGATTTTTTTTCCCTCTTATTCTCTGCAAAGGAAATATCAAAGCGTCACCATCTTAAACCTTACGAAACTTCTATTTGGTAAAGGTCTTAAAGAAAGACTTCTCCATACTTCTGTTCCACCGAAAGAAAATCAAAATCGTTTAAAAAAAATATACCTTCTTTTTTTTTCAGTTACACCACATTGCATTAAAAACGTTTCAATACTAAATGGCTTCGCTTTTCTTTCAGTTATTGATTGATGGGCCGATCAATTTAAAGCTTTAACATTCCCCCGTAGGGGAACTGTCGTTCGTGCCTGGGGTTGGGGAATGCCGTGAGCCTCGCCTGGCTGGGGTGGGAATTTGAACCGGAAGTGTCGAATAAAAGTGCTTTAACTTATAATGTGGTGTTTTAAGATAAAGAGTTCACTTTTGGGTACGAATGGCTCCGGAGAAAGGTCTACAAGGTCTAGCTTATAAGGCTCGGCAAATGTATAGAATGTCAGGATCACTCATTTTACCTTTAAAAAAAATTGACCATTAAGTCCAGTACTTGGGTAGGGTATTGAAACACAATTTTGGCCCCGGGGGCTGAAATTTGAACGGATCAATTTTCAAAAGTTTAAACGCCTGGGGGTTTCCCGTGGGGGATGTTGAAGCTTCAAATTAATCGATGCATAATTCATTTATTGGCTTACTTATTTTTCATCTAATCTCCCTAACTTAATTGTCATTCTGTGCTTTCTCTTCTCATGTGCGGCCTTTGTGAAATACACCAGCGTGTAAGTGATTTTTGATTAGATTACTGAAGTTAATAATTTAGTTGTGACATCTGTTTCTGCTCCACTTTCCATAACATTCCTAAATACCGCAAACGTGCATGAGTAGCAAAACACAGGATGAGAGGATGAGGATGAGAATTTGATGTTCTAATACCAGTCGTTGTAATAGCAAAATAAATGATATATCTCGAAAACAGTTGATGAAGAATAACCGAGGCCAGCCATCAGTCCCATATGATGATTGATGGGAAGTGTGTTAGTATTGCCTACTTTCACTATAAATGTTAGTTGAACTAAACAATTTTTTATAATACTTGAATTCTGCTTATCCCTACCGTTTTCTTTGCTCTCAATATCGTCTTCGGTGGATCAAATACATGTAAATACATCAGGCGGTAAGTTAAAGCTTAGAACTAATTACTTTAAGGATAATGATACGTTGTCATCTCCATTTGTTTGTTTTTGCTTGTTTGTTCGTTTGTTTGTTTGTTCAAGATTATTCTTATGACTAAAGCATGAATAAGCAGTTGCGTTGCGAGCACATCTGCGCCGCTGCCTTTCTTGCGTTTAGTGGACAACGAAGAACAACAGGTGCGGAAGATTTTCATAAGAGAGAGAGAGGGGGAGAGAGGGGAAGAGAGGGGAACGGGGGAAGGGGGAGAGAGCGAGAGACTGAGACCATAATGTCAGCAGAAGAATGTCAGCAGAAGATAATGCATCAAATACAACTTTCAGGGAACTGGTTTTAAGTAAACAGAGTCGGAAAACTGAGAAAATTGAAATATCGAAAGGGATGATCAAAATACAACATCGACAGTACACCAGAATATTTTTTTTAAATTGGCATTTTCCTCTGCTCATGCTGACATTAAGGAAACTTCTAAGCAGAAAAAGAAACAAATTAGATAAAAATCTGGCAATAACTGCAAGCTTCCTCCCCATTAAGCAAAACTACCATTGTTGACAAGTGCGCTTATAAGATCGAAAACCAATTTCTGGCAAACAACTTTGTCCCTCAATAAACAAGCGGAAAGACACGTATCAAACAGTTGCCCATAAATATTACCATATTGTTACCTTTAATTGTTGGTCATTCATCCTCTAAGTCTCCAGCCCAATAAACCTTCAAAAGTGTGAAACGAGTTCTTGTCCCATGTGTTTAACCTAGTTTCATTGATTAGTTTTTAACATTACTGCATTCTTTTCCTAAATTTCTCTCCTCACTTAAACTAACTTTTTCGTTTCTTTTCTGCCCCTGGTTACTGCTCAATACAGCATGTGAGTATGATTTTAATCATCTATTCGAATTGTGAACTGTTGAACTAAAACGATTGTTGATTTAGACACAATTTGCTGATTTATGATTTTACCGTCTTTTCTATTCTCTTTTATGATCTTGCCTGACCTTGTGACAATAAGGCGGTAAGTAACCATTATTTTTTATTAACCCTCTTTGGCATATTTGGTTTGACCGCTTACATAAGTCAAGTAAAATGTTTATTCTTTTTTTTTATTCATTCAATTTGATTTAATCGAATGCATATATCTTCGTTCATCTTCACTATTGAAACATAATAAAATATGGGCGATTTTTTGTTGAAATGTAAAGGTAATGTACCTAAAGTGCGGATTAATTTTTTGGAGCGTGCGCATCCCGTTTTTGGTTGTGAGTTTTATTGGTGTTTTGGCAAACAGCATAACTTTGAAAGAGGAAAAAATTACGTAAAATGTACTTATCGACTGGATGGAAGGGCCGGACAGGTAAACTTTTGGCTCGAGGTCATACTAGTGCTTATTATGCGGTCCGGCCCGACCAAACTCAGTCAATGAACATTTTACCACATAGTGTTCGAGATTTCGAAATTTTTGTCTCAACCTAGATAGGATGTACTTGCATATAAAAGAAAGGTGCGCGGGTCCATACGGGTCATATGATGATTAAAGTTACAATACATGTCTCTAGATGAGTTTCGGGTGCAATTCAGGTAAAGCGTCCGCTTTGAAGGGTCTCAATGGGTTTAACTGTCAGCCATCAAGCAGCCCAAAGTTTGATCATCAACCGTCGAAAAAATAGTTCATGACAAGAGATTATATTTTCGTGCTTCGTAATCATTTCCGTCTTTAACTTGGTAGTTCAATATTTAAAAATATCTTTCTAATCGATAACTTGTTGCCGACTATGTCACGCCACGCCTTGTCTTGCTTGGAGAACCGGCGTAATTTTTTTGCGTCTAATCGGCGAACGGAAGCAAGCGTTTGGTGAGCGCGAGGGAGGAGCGCAAAAAAATACTTCCTACACTTCCACTGTTCCTATCAAATTGATTAGTGAATATCATGTGATAAACGAATATCTTTCAACAAAAGCGTAGCGTATCATGTTTTATGGACGAAGCTATTCGAGAAGCCCTTTGTTTAATTCCGTACAAGCCAACTGTAAAGGATAAGCAAAGGTAATGCATCGCTGATGTATTTACAAGCACATAGAGAAGTAAATTGGGAATACGAACAGAATTGAACTTTAAAAATAAGCAACAACAACTGTAAACAATGGGATGGGATAAATGTCATTTATGAGATTTATCCTCCGAAGGTAGCGGACGCACTAGGTTTACAAACCTTGTCCACATACGCATTTGAAACACCAAAATAACTGTAAAGATTTATTTACGTTCAAATATATCACCTTCTTATAGGTTTCGCTCGCATAGAAACATATGTTTACTTGTAACCGTCATTTCTTTGGAGAAAATGTTGCCTCGACATAAAACCATGTTTGTTGTAGTCTCCGCCGGTGTCTGGGGGAAAAATAGCTTGAAAAATTGGTGTAGGTACAGGGTACAGCCGGTTTTGCCTTCCTTTTTTGGTACTCCTCCTTCCGTGCGTGACTCACTCTTCGTGTTCGCTTCCTTCTTGCCTCTGTTTATCGGAAAAACGCAGAACATTGCACCTGTTCTGCGGGTTATAGGTGTTTTTTCGTGTATTTTTTTTTCCCTCCTCCTCGAGCGTGACTCGCACTTCATGGTCGCTTCACGCTTGCCTTCGTTTGACCGAAAAACGCTGAAAAATTGCGCCTGTTCTGCAGATCCAGGCCTCCTCAATAAAACAGCGGGTTCATGGTTTCTTCTTTCTTGTTTTTCTTCATACCAAAACAAATGGCAAAAACATACTTTTTTTTATAATGACATCAACATTCAGATAAGGAGGTTTTTCTCGGAGTTAGTCGAGAGTAAAAGCTGTGGAAAATCTTGCCTGATAATAATCCGAATGGGAACGAACACAGCTTCACTGGCCTTTTCTTTGGGGATGCAAGTTAATGATCACAAAGCTAAAGTTATTAACAACACTTCACTGAACAATTGTTGTTTTCTTTCTTTCATGTCAACTGATGCTCAACAGGGTGTAAGTATCTATTTATTGTGCTACGTATGTTTATCCATTCCCTGATCTTGCTGTTTAAGATCAATCCTATTTCTTTTAAAATAGGCCTTTGACTAGTATTTGCATAAAATCCAATTTGATTACTTATCATTTTTTTTAAAACTAATATGTTATTAAAATTAGATTAATCTGTGTTGTGTTTGTTACTTGTCACAAAACTTTCGGGCAGCTGAGTAATTTTGTTGGAGCTAGCTTGGAAGTTACAAGAACAATAAGAAATAATAAGCTACATTTTACACGAGGGTGTTCCATTTTGTTATTAAAAAAAGGAAAAGGGCCCTGAGAGCGGATTCCTTTTTTTTCATTGATTCTGACATTTTTTAAAATATTTTAATTCCAATCATAACCTCCCAAGCTATTCTTTATTCTCAAAATGTTTTTCGTGTTTTTTTTTCACTCCTCCTCTTGCGCGTGACTCGCCCTTGCGCTCGCTTCGTGCTTGCCTCTGTTTGACCGAGAAACGCTGAAAAATCTCGCCTCTTCTGCAGATCCAGGCCTCCTCAATGAAACAACGGGTTCATGGTTTCCTCTTTCTTGTCTTTCTTCATATCAGAACGGATGGTAAAAACAAACTTTTTTTTTTTTATAACGACAACAACATTCAGATAAAGAGGTTTTTCTCGGAGTTAGTCGAGAGTAAAAGCTGTGGAAAACCTTGTCTGATAATAATCCGAATTGAAACGAACACAGCTTTACTGGCCTTTTCTCTGGGGATCTAAGTTTATAATTACTAAGCTAAAGTTATTAATAGCACTTCACTGAACACAATCGTTGTTTTCTTTCTTACATGTCAACTGATGCTCAACAGGGTGTAAGTATCTATTTATTGTACTACGTATGTTTATCCATTCCCTGATCTTGTTGTTTAAGATCAATCCTATTTCTTTTAAAATAGGCCTTTGACTAGTATTTGCATAAAATCCAATTTGATTACTTATCATTTTTTTTAAAACTGATATGTAATTAAAATTAGATTAATCTGTGTTGTGTTTGTTACTTGTCACATAACTTTCGGGCAGCTGAGTAATTTTGTTGGAGCTAGCTTGGAAGTTACAAGGACAATAAGAAATAATAAGCTACATTTTACATGAGGGTGTTCCATTTTGTTATTAAAAAAAGGAAAAGGGCCCTGAGACCGCATTCCTTTTTTTTCAATGATTCTGACATTTTTAAAGTATTTTAATTCCAATCATATCCTCCCAAGCTATTCACTATTCTTAAAATGTTTTTGGTGGTTTTTCTATCTAGGTGTGCATAGGGGTACAAGTGTGTTTTCGTGGTTTTTTTTTTTCACTCCTCCTCTCGCGCGTGACTCGACCTCGCGCTCGCTTCGCGCTTGCCTCCGTTTGACCGAACAACGCTGAAAAATTGCGCCTTTTCTGCAGATCCAAGCCTCCTCAATGAAACTAAGGATTCATGGTTTCCTCTTTCTTGTCTTTCTTCATATCAAAACAAATGGTCAAAACAAACTTTTTTTTATAACGACATCAACATTTAGAAAATGAGGTTTTTCTCGAAGTTAGTCGAGAGTAAAAGCTGTGAAAAATATTGCCTGAAAATAATCCGAATTGGAACGAACACAGCTTTACTGGCTTTTTTCCTGGGGATGTAAGGTAATGATTACTTATCTAAAGTTATTAACAACACTTCACTGAACAACTGTTTGTTTTCTTTCTTTCATGTCAACTGATGCTTAACAGTCCGTAAGTATCTATTTATTGTGCTACGTATGTTTATCCATTCCCTGATCTTGTTTTTTAAGATCAATCCTATTTCTTTTAAAATAGGCCTTTGACTAGTATTTGCATAAAATTCAATTTGATTACTTATCATTTTTTTTAAAACTGATATGTAATTAAAATTAGATTAATCTGTGTTGTGTTTGTTACTTGTCACATAACTTTCGGGCAGCTGAGTAATTTTGTTGGAGCTAGCTTGGAAGTTACAAGAACAATAAGAAATAAAAAGCTACATTTGGCATGAGGGTGTTCCATTTTGTTATTAAAAAAAGGAAAAGGGCCCTGAGACCGGATTCCTTTTTTCTGCAATGATTCTAGCATTTTTAAAGTATTTTAATTCCAATCATATCTTCCCAAGCTATTCACTATTCTTAAAATGTTTTCGGTGGTTTTTCTATCTTGGTGTGCATAGGGGTACAGGTGTGTTTTCGTGGTTTTTTTTTCACTCCTCCTCTCGCGCGTGACTCGACCTCGCGCTCGCTTCGCGCTTGCCTCCGTTTGACCGAACAACGCTGAAAAATTGCGCCTGTTCTGCAGATCCAGGCCTCTTCAGTGAAACTAAGGGTTCATGGTTTCCCCTTTCTTGTCTTTCTTCATATCAAAACAAATGGTCAAAACAAACTTTTTTTTATAACGACATCAACATTTAGATAAAGAGGTTTTTCTTGAAGTTAGTCGAGAGTAAAAGCTGTGAAAAATATTGCCTGAAAATAATCCGAATTGGAACGAACACAGCTTTACTGGCCTTTTTCCTGGGGATGTAAGTTAATGATTACTAAGCTAAAATTATTAACAACACTTCACTGAACAATTGTTGTTTTCTTTCTTTCATGTCAACTGATGCTCAACAGTCGGTAAGTATCTATTTATTGTGCTACGTATGTTTATCCATTCCCTGATCTTGTTTTTTAAGATTAATCCTATTTCTTTTAAAATAGGCCTTTGACTATTATTTGCATAAAATCCAATTTGAACTTATTTTTTTTAAGGTTTCCCCTTTCTTGTCTTTCTTCATATCAAAACAAATGGTCAAAACAAACCTTTTTATAACGACATCAACATTTAGATAAAGAGGCTTTTCGCTAAGTAAGTCGAAAGTAAAAGCTGTGGAAAATATTGCCTGATAATAATCCGAATTGGAACGAACACAGCTTTACTGGCCTTTTTTCTGGGGATGTAAGTTAATGATTACTAAGCTAAAATTATTAACAACACTTTACCGAACAACTGTTGTTTTCTTTCTTTCATCTCATCTGATGCTCAACAGATGGTAGGTATCTACTTATTGTGCTACGTATGTTTATCCATTCCCTGATCTTGTTGTTTAAGATCAATCCTATTTCTTTTAAAATAGGCCTTTGACTGGTATTTGCATAAAATCCAATTTGAATACTTATCTTTTTTTTTTTAAACTGATATGTAATTAAAATTAGATTAATATTACGTTGTGTTCGTCACTTGTCACATAACTTTCGGGCAGCCGAGTAATTGTGTTGGAGCTAGCTTGGAAGTTACAAGGACAATAAGAAATAAAAAGTTACATTTTACAGGAGGGTGTTCCATTTTGTTTTTAAAACAAGGAGAAGGGCCCTGAGATTGGATTCCTTTTTTTTTCAATGATTCTGACATTTTTAAAAATATTTTAATTCTTATCATAACCTCCCTAGCTATTCACTATTCTCAAAATGTTTTTGGTGGTTTTTCTATCTTGGTGTGCATAAGGGTACAGATGGTTTTTTTTTTCACTTCTCCTCTTGCGCGTGACTCGCTCTCGCGCTCGCCTCGCGCTTGCCTCCGTTTGACCGAAAAACGCTGAAGAATTACGCCTGTTCTGCAGATCCAGGCCTCCTCAATGAAACTAAGGGTTCATGCTTTCCTCTTTCTTGTCTTTCTTCATATCAAAACGGATGGTAGAAACAAACTTTATTTATATAGACATTAAGATTCAAATAAGGAGGCTTTTCTCGAAGTTATTCGGGAGTAAATGCTGTGGAAACTATTGCCTCATAATAATCCGAATTGGAACGGAACACAGATTTTCTTGCATTTTTCCTGGGGATGCAGGGTATTGATTACTAAGCTAAAATTATTAACAACACTTCACTGAACAATTGTTGTTTTCTTTCTTCCATGTCAATTGATGCTTAACAGGGAGTAAGTATCTACTTATTGTGCTACGTATGTTTATCCATTCCCTGATCTTGTTGTTTAAGATCAATCCTATTTCTTTTAAAATAGTCTTTTGACTATTATTTGCATAAAATCCAATTTGAACTTATCATTTTTTTTACGGTTTCCCCTTTCTTGTCTTTCTTCATATCAAAACAAATGGTCAAAACAAACTTTTTTATAACGACATCAACATTTAGATAAAGAGGCTTTTCGCTAAGTAAGTCGAAAGTAAAAGCTGTGGAAAATATTGCCTGATAATAATCCGAATTGGAACGAACACAGCTTTACTGGCCTTTTTTCTGGGGATGTAAGTTAATGATTACTAAGCTAAAGTTATTAACAACACTTTACCGAACAATTGTTGTTTTCTTTCTTTCATCTCATCTGATGCTCAACAGACGGTAGGTATCTACTTATTGTGCTACGTATGTTTATCCATTCCCTGATCTTGTTGTTTAAGATCAATCCTATTTCTTTTAAAATAGGCCTTTGACTGGTATTTGCATAAAATCCAATTTGAATACTTATCTTTTTTTTTTTAAACTGATATGTAATTAAAATTAGATTAATATTACGTTGTGTTCGTCACTTGTCACATAACTTTCGGGCAGCCGAGTAATTGTGCTGGAGCTAGCTTGGAAGTTACAAGAACAATAAGAAATAATAAGTTACATTTTACAGGAGGGTGTTCCATTTTGTTTTTAAAACAAGGAGAAGGGCCCTGAGATTGGATTCCTTTTTTTTTCAATGATTCTGACATTTTTAAAAATATTTTAATTCTTATCATAACCTCCCTAGCTATTCACTATTCTCAAAATGTTTTTGGTGCTTTTTCTATCTTGGTGTGCATAAGGGTACAGGTGTTTTTTTTTTCACTCCTCCTCTCGCGCGTGACTCGCTCTCGCGCTCGCCTCGCGCTTGCCTCCGTTTGACCGAAAAACGCTGAAAAATTACGCCTGTTCTGCAGATCCAGGCCTCCTCAATGAAACTAAGGGTTCATGCTTTCCTCTTTCTTTTCTTTCTACATATCAAAACAAATGGTCAAAACAAACTTTTTTTAAAACGATATCAACATTTAGATAAAGAGGTTTTGCTGGAAGTTAGTCGAGAGTAAAAGCTGTGGAAAATATTGCCTGATAGTAATCCGAATTGGAACGAACACAGCTTTCCTGGCCTTTTTCCTTGGGATGTAAGTAAATGATTACTAAGCTAAAATTATCAACCACACTTCACTGAACAATTGTTGTTTTCTTTCTTTCATGTCAACTGATGCTCATCAGACGGTAAGTATCTACTTACTGTGCTATGCATGTTTATCCATTCCCTGATCTTGTTGTTTAAGATCAATCTTATTTCTTTTAAAATAGGCCTTTGACTAGTATTTGCATAAAATCCAATTTGGATACTTATTATTTTTTTTATACTGCTATGTAATTAAAATTAGATTAGTCTTACGTTGTGTTCGTCACTTGTCACAGAACTTTCGGGCAGCCGAGTAATTGTGTTGGAGCTAGCTTGGAACTTACAAGAACAATAAGAAATAATAAGCTGCATTTTACATGATGGTGTTCCATTTTGCTATTGAAAAAAGGAAAAGGACCCTGAGACCGGATTCCTTTTTTTTTTTCAATGATTCTGACATTTTTAAAAATATTTTAATTCTAATCATAACCTCCCTAGCTATTCACTATTCTCAAAATGTTTTTGGTGGTTTTTCTATCTTGGTGTGCATAGGGGTACAGGTGTGTTTTCGTAGTTGTGTTTTTCACTCCTCCTCTCGCGCGTGACTCACTCTCGCGCTCGCTTCGCATTTGTCTCCGTTTGACCGAAAAACACTGAAAAATTACGCCTGTTCTGCAGATCCAGGCCTCCTCAATGAAACTAAGGGTTCATGCTTTCCTCTTTCTTGTCTCTCTTCATATCAAAACAAATGGTCAAAACAAACTTTGTTTAATAACGACATCAACATTTAGATAAAGAGGTTTTTCTCGAAGTTAGTCGAGAGTAAAAGCTGTGGAAAATATTGCCTGAAAATAATCCGAATTGGAACGAACACAGCTTTCCTGGCCTTTTTCCTGGGGATGTAAGTTAATGATTACTAAGCTAAAATTATAAACAACACTTCACTGAACAATTGTTGTTTTCCTACTTTCATGTCAACTGATGCTCAACAGTGCGTAAGTATCTACTTATTGCACTACGTATGTTTATCCATTCCCTGATCTTGTTGTTTAAGATCAATCCTATTTCTTTTAAAATAGGCCTTTGACTTGTATTTGCATAAAATCCAATTTGAGTACTTATCATTATTTTTTTAAATGATATGTTATTCAAATTAGATTAATCTTACGTTGTGTTTGTCACTTGTCACATAACTTTCGGGCAGCTGAGTAATTTTGTTGGAGCTAACTTGGAAGTTACAAGAACAATAAGAAATAATAAGCTACATTTTACATGAGGGTGTTCCATTTTGTTATTAAAAAAAGGAAAAGGGCCCTGAGACCGGATTCCTTTTTTTTTTTTTTTTTGATTCTGACATTTTTTTAAAATATTTTAATTCTAATCATTGTCTTTTTGATATCAAAACCGGTGGTAAAAACAAACTTTTCTTTAAAATAGACATCAAGATTCAAATAAGGAGGCTTTTCTCGAAGTTAGTCGAGAGTAAATCCTGTGGAAAATATTGCCAGATAATAATCCGAATTGGAACGAACACAGCTTTCCTGGCCTTTTTCTTGGGGATGTAGGGTAATGATTACTAAGCTAAAATTATTAACAGCACTTCACTGAACAATTGTTGTTTTCTTTCTTTCATGTCAACTGATGCTCAACAGGGAGTAAGTATCTACTTATTGTGCTACGTATGTTTATCCATTCCCTGATCTTGTTGTTTAAGATCAATCCTATTTCTTTTAAAATAGGCCTTTGACTAATATTTGCATAAAATCCAATTTGAATACTTATTATTTTTTTAAAAATAATATGTTATTTTCATGAGATTAATCTTACTTTGTGTTCGTCACTTGTCACATAACTTTCGGGAAGCTGAGTAATTTTGTTGGAGCTAGCTTAGAAGTTACAAGAACAATATGAAATAATAAGCTACCTTTTACATGAGGGTGTTCCATTTTGTTACTAAAAAAAGGAAAAGGGCCCTGAGATCGAATTCCTTTTTTTTTTAAATGATTCTGACATCTTTTTAAGTAATTAAATTATAATCATAACCTCCCTAGCTATTCTCTATTTTCAAAATGTTTTTGGGGGTTTTTCTATCTTGGTGTGCATAGGAATACAGGTGTTTTGTGTTTCTTTTTTTTACTCCTCCTCTCGCGCTTGCTTCGCGCTTGCCTCCGTTTGACCGAAAAACGCTGAAAAATTACGCCTGTTCTGCAGATCCAGGCCTCCTCAATGAAACTAAGGGTTCATGCTTTCCTCTTTCTTGTCTTTCTTCATATCAAAACAAGTAGTCAAAACAAATTTTTTTTAATAACTACATCAACATTTAGATAAAGAGGTTATTCCCGAAGTTAGTCGAGAGTAAAAGCTGTGGAAAATATTGCCTGATAATAATCCGAATTGGAACGAAAACAGCTTTACTGGCCTTTTTCCTGCGGATGTAAGTTCATGGTTACTAAACTAAAATTATAAATAACACTTCACTGAACAATATTGTTTTCTTTCTTTCATGTCAACTGATGCTCAACAGCGCGTAAGTATCTACTTATTGCACTACGTATGTTTATCCATTCCCTGATCTTGTTGTTTAAGAACAATCCTATTTCTTTTAAAATAGGCCTTTGACTAGTATTTGCATAAAATCCGATTCGAGTACTTATCATTTTTTTTTTTAAATGATATGTTATTCAAATAAGATTAATCTTACATTGTGTTCGTCACTTGTCACGTAACTTTCGGGCAGCTGCGTAATTTTGTTGGAGGTAGCTTGGAAGTTACAAGAACAATAAGAAATAATAAGCTACATTTTACAGGAGGGTGTTCCATTTTGTTTTTAAAACAAGGAGAAGGGCCCTGAGACCGGATTCCTTTTTTTTCAATGATTCTGACATTTTTTTAAGTAATTTAATTCTAATCATAACCTCCCTAGCTATTCACTATTCTCAAAATGTTTTTGGTGGTTTTTCTATCTTGGTGTGCATAGGGGTACAGGTGTGTTTTCGTTGTTGTATTTTTCATTCCTCCTCTTGCGCGTGACTCGCTCTCGCGCCCGCTTCGCGCTTGCCTCCGTTTGACCGATAAACGCCAAAAAAGTGCGCGTGTTCTGCAGATCCAGGCCTCCTCAATAAAACTAAGGGTTCATGGTTTCCTCTTTCTTGTCTTTCTTCATATCAAAACGGATGGTACAAACAAACTTTTCTTTTATATAGACATTAAGATTCAAATAAGGAGGCTTTTCTCGAAGTTAGTCGAGAGTAAATGCTGTGGAAAATATTGCCTGATAATAATCCGAATTGGAACGGAACACAGATTTCCTGGCCTTTTTCCTAAGGATGCAGGGTATTGATTACTAAGCTAAAATTATTAACAACACTTCACTGAACAATTGTTGTTTTCTTTCTTCCATGTCAACTGATGCTCAACAGGGTGTAAGTATCTACTTATTGTGCTACGTATGTTTATCCATTCCCTGATCTTGTTGTTTAAGATCAATCCTATTTCTTTTAAAATAGGCCTTTGACTGGTATTTGCATAAAATCCAATTTGAATACTTATTATTTTTTTAAAAATGATATGTTATTCAAATTTGATTAATCTTACGTTGTGTTCGTCACTTGTCACATAACTTTCGGGCAGCCGAGTAATTTTGTTGGAGCTAGCTTGGAAGTTACAAGAACAATAAGAAATAATAAGCTACATTTTACAGGAGAGTGTTCCATTTTGTTTTTAAAACAAGAAGGGCCCTGATTAATCTAAGTAATTTAATTTGAGTAATTTACTTCTAATCATAACCTCCCTAGCTATTCACTATTCTTAAAATGTTTTTGGTGGTTTTTCTATCTTGGTGTGCATAAGGGTACAAGCGTGTTTTCGTAGTTGTATTTTTCACTCCTCCTCTCGCGCGTGACTCGCTCTCCCGCCCGCTTCGCGCTTGCCTCCGTTTGACCGAGAAACGCTGAAAAATTACGCCTGTTCTGCAGATCCAGGCCTCCTCAATGAAACTAAGGGTTCATGCTTTCCTCTCTCTTGTCTTTGTTCTTATCACAAGAAATGGTCAAAACAAACTATAACGACATCAACATTTAGATAAAGAGGTTTTTCTCGAAGTTAGTCGAGAGTAAAAGCTGTGGAAAATATTGCCTGATAATAATCCAAATTGGAACGAACACAGCTTTCTTGGCCTTTTTCCTTGGGATGTAAGTTATTGATTACTAAGCTAAAATTATTAACAACACTTCACTGAACAATTGTTGTTTTCTTTCTTTCATGTCAATTGATGTTTAACAGACTGTAAGTATCTACTTATTGTGCTACGTATGTTTATCCACTCCCTGATCTTGTTGTTTTTCAATCCTATTTCTTTTAAAATAGGCCTTTGACTAGTATTTGCATAAAATCCAATTTGATTACTTATCATTTTTTTTAAAACTGATATGTAATAAAAATTAGACTAATCTGTGTTGTGTTTGCCACTTGTCACATAACTTTCTGGCAGCTGAGTAATTTTGTTGGAGCTAGCTTGGAAGAAAGAACAATAAGAAACAATAAGCTACATTTTACATGAGGGTGTTCCATTTTGTTATTAAAAAAAAAAAAAAAAAAGGAAAAGGGCCCTGAGAGCGGATTCCTTTTTTTTTCAATGATTCTGACATTTTTTAAAGTATTGTAATTCTAATCATAACCTCAGAGTCCCTAGCTATTCACTATTCTCAAAATGTTTTCGTGGTTTTTCTATCTTGGTGTGCATAGGGGTACAGGTGTTATGTCGTGTTTTTTATATTTGCACTCCTCCTCTCGCGCGTGACTCACGCTCGCGCTCGCTTCGCGCTTGCCTCCGTTTGGCCGCAAAACGCTGAAAAATTGCGCCTGTTCTGCAGATCCAGGCTTTCTCAATGAAACTAAGGGTTCATGGTTTCCTCTTTCTTGTCTTTCTTTACATCACGACGGATGGTAAAAACTAGACCGTAACGCAGCTTTCCTGGTTCCCTCACGAAAAGTGATATATTCACTCATTTAGATTTGGAGATTATTTAGACAACTAACTGAGGATCATAATTGTGAAAAAAAAATTATCCATTCATCGATCTTGCTGTTCAGTTCAATTCAAGGTTTTAATGGGCAAAGTTTGAGGTCTTAGACCGCTCTTACAGAGATCGCTACTTAAATGTTTCCCCTCTCCCCCCCCCCCCGCCTCCTAAGAAAGAAAACATACAAACAAACAAACCTATAGGTCCTTTCTCACTTTAGAAATAAGAAAATAGCTAACAGTTTATTTCATAATTTTGATATTTTAAGGAGCAGGTGTATTACACCTTAGTACCAAATGAAGGAGATAATTAATTGAGTGTAAACACTATAAAATCAAAAAAAAAAAAAAACCAGCAAAACTCGCAATAAAGCAAAAGAGCATTAATTTACTTTTGAATCTTTTCTTTCATTTCACCTGATGCTCAACAGTGTGTAAGTATCTACTTATTGTGTTACGTACGTTTATCCACTCGTTGATCTTGCTATTCAGCTCCAATTCAATTTTATCTAAAATAGGCATTTGGTTAGTATTTTCTTAGAGTTCAACTTGGATATATACATTTTAATTACTTGATTTGAAGAACCTGACGCTACACAAACTTATCAGTGTGAAAGAACCCATTTATTGTTCTACTCAATTTTATTTCATACTTGGTCTTGCTGTAAGTTGAGCTCAATCCAACTAAATTTATTTTCCTCCGAGCCATGTTTTCAGAAATTTGAATGTATAGATATAAAATTGAATTTCATTGACTTTCTGTACCGTTTTTCACTTGTGATGTTACATTTAGTTGAGCAAAAGAAAACTGCTGAACATATCAAGGAATTCTTTGCAATGAAGTCTTTAAATAAAGGTTTTAGTTAATCACTATGCAATGTTTCACTGATAAGTCATTAAGCTACGTTATTATTAATAATAGAGTAGTAATACCTACAAATGGCTCTTATCACTTAAATTTGTATCATTAATGAATCATTTTAAAGTTTTCCCAATCAATGAAACTATTGGCAGCTTTATTAAAACAACGAAGCGAACTTCTCAAATGCGGGAAATTAGGTAATTCTAAGAATAGGCCGTGTTGTTCTAAATGGTGCACAAGAAACTTTCATTCGTCAACATTTAGATAAAGCGGTAGTTAGAAAAATGTATTAGCTCATAAGCTTTTGCATTCAATACTAACAATACTTTTCTTCTATCATTATTTCTCTCTATTTTCCAAAATGAAATTAATCTCCAGGCTGTAAGTACCCACCATTTTAATTATATACGCGTATCACAGACATTCTGACTAACGTAAATGTCAAAAATGTTTTAAAGTAAGCTGTAACCTTGAAACACTAATTCTGCTTCTTTTATTTCCTTTTTCTCCCTCAATCTTACCGGATCGATCAAGGGGGTAAGTGGTTTAACGTTCATTATCAAAACGAGCTTTTATCGATAACACTTTTTACTTAGGCGCTCCGTGATAGGGTCGGTTCATTTACAAATCGCTGTCACGAACATTAATAAGGAACAAGCGTGAGTGCAAGAATTTCACATTAAGGGTTCAAGAACTACTTGAGTAACGTGTGAAATTACTGTGCTGTGTAGAAGGGATAACTCTTCAAGATACCTTCCACACGTTATTCACTTGCCTTATGCAATTTATACATGTGCAATAAATGATGGTAATAGGACTGAGTAGAGTTCAATTCGGTCTGTAGCCATACAAGTGATTATAACAATTGGACGACCGCCCAGCGGGAGTTGCATTTGTTAATTACAAGTATGATTACAGATAGAATTGGACGACTTGAGGTCCTGTTATCAATTAACCAGAACTACGACAAAACTTGAGAAGGAAAATAGACATCAGTTGTACATTTGGTTTAATTTTGATTAGTGTAAAAATTGTGTGAAGATAGTGATCATAACTCCCCGTTACGAGCGCCTGAGTACACGCACAAATGCGTCTAGTGGGGTAACCTCCTTTTTAGAGGTTAAGAGAGTGAGACTGATAAGAACTGTGTCATCTGAATTGAAAAAATACGGGTTGGAAATGGTATTAAAGTAAACTGTTTGGAAATGGGATCAGAATATCCCCCTCCCTAATACTAATCTAAGTTGTGTAAATTATCACTGGTTTTAATTTCTGGCATTCCGCAAAAAAATATACATATTTCAATATTTCACATAATGATTATTAAAAGAAAGTGAAACGTGATCATCGCAGTAAATTTTCCAATTTAAGCAATTGGAAAGAAGAAGCCTGAAAAAAAAATCAGGGCTTCAACGGGATTCAAACCCGTGACCTCCGCGATACCGGTGCGATGCTCTACCAACTGAGCTATGAAGCCACATGAATAAAGGGGTAAGTTTCTAAAGAAACTGTGGTGCTGCGTCGGTGGGAGAGTATAGCAGGTAATTTAGTGTTAACAACTGGGTTGAAAACGTAAATTAGCCACCGTAAAGAGTAAAAAAGCTGACGTTTCGAGCGTTAGCCCTTCGTCAGAGCGATTAGAGGAATTGTGGGTTGTGTGTGGATTTATATGTAGAAGGTGGAGCTACGCCATTGGTGGGAATATTGTGACGAGAAAACAGGAATAAATTAGTTGAATGAAAAGCGCTCGTTGATTCCTTGGGGATTAAGGGTGCCGATTTGAAATATAAATTTTTGTTCTAGTGTTGTACGGCTTTCCGAACTGCCTAGATGTAAGGAAAGGCCGCAAACTGCCATATACTGTTTAGAATGATAAGGAAGATTAAAGTGTCTAGCGACTGGCTTGGATGCGTCCTTGTCATTTATTTCCACATCGCGAAGGTGTTCTCGGAATCGGTCACCCAGTCGTCTTCCTGTCTCGCCGATGTATAACTTATTGCAATAAGTGCAAGTTATGCAGTAAATAACATTGGCGGAGGTACACGTAAAGTGATCAATGATCTTAATGGATCTTTTGGGTCCCGATATTTTCTCTACGTTATGAATGAAAGGACAAGTTTTGCATCGTGAGCGAGCGCATTTAAAAGTTCCAGATTGGTCATTGGTATGAAATGAACTCCCGACTAAAAAGTTGCCAATGTTTTTGTCACGTTTGAATGAAATAAGTGGGGGTTGCGAAAAGATAGTGCCAGTATCTGAATCGTTTTGGAGTAATTTAAAATTTTTAAGAATGATAGATTTAACTGCGTGGTTGTGAGGGTGAAATGTAAGAGTAAATGGAATGCGATCCGTGTTCTCCTTCTCGGCCGTTTGTAGTGCTGCCTGTCGATCGATTTGTTGGGCACGGTGGTAGCCCGCTTGAACGACAGAAACAGGATAGCCGCGTTTATCGAAAAACTGGCACATTGCCTCTGATTTTTCGGAAAAATCAGAGTCGTCACTACATAAACGACGAAGTCTGAGAAACTGTGAAAAAGGTATGGAGTTCTTGACGTGTGATGGATGTGAGGATGAATACAACAAGTAACTATGTGAATCTTTAGGTTTGTAGTAAACACTAGTACATAAGCCGTTGCCTTCAATTGAAATTTTGATGTCTAGAAAAGCCAAAGAATTGTCGGAAATTTCCCAGGTATATTTAAGAGCCGGATGAAAGGAATTGACGGCGGTTATAAATTGAGTGAGCTCCTCTTTGGTAGAGGAGGTAGCGCCGATGCAATCGTCAATGTAGCGGCCGTAGAGTTGAGGTTTTGGGCCGTGGTATTGGCTAAAAAACTGATGTTCGATAAAACCAACAAAAAGATTGGCGTAGCTGGGTCCCATTATAGTACCCATGGCCACGCCATTAGTTTGTTTGTAGTAGTTACCACCGAATGAAAAGCAAGTGAGTGTGAGCACTAGTTCGGCCAGACGGAGTGGTGTTTCAGAGCTAGGTTCCTTAACAGTGCGTTGATCGAAAAAATGTTTGAGGGCCCGGAGACCTTCGTCATTGGGAATGACAGTGTAAAGAGATGTTATATCCATGGTGAAAATAAGTTTGTTTTGGTCGAGGAAACTAAAGTCACGAAAAATTTCAAGTGCGTGTTGGCTGTCCTTAATGTAAGACGGTAGAGTTTTGACGATAGGTGCCATAATTTTGCCTAAATAGCTGGAAATAAGTTCAGTGGGACAACTGCAGGCAGAAACGATGGGTCGACCTGGGTTGTTAGATTTGTGGATTTTAGGTAAAAAGTAAATACACGAAGTTCTAGGAGTAGTAATGATGAGATTTTTAGCAGTGGCCGGCAATTCTTGTTTAGCTATGAGATCATTAATTGTATTTTTGACAATGTTTTGGTTAATTAAAGTGAGATCTTTGTCGACTTTAGCATAAAAGGAGGTGTCAGAAAGTTGCCGCAAAGCTTCTTTTTGATAGAGGTCGGCCCGCCAAACAACAACTGCACCGCCTTTGTCGGCCGCCTTAATGACAATATCTTTGCGTTTTTTTAGACTTTTTAGTGCCGACCACTCTTCCGAAGAAAGATTGGAAAATTTGGTGTGACGATTGAATTGAAGTTTGTTGATATCGTGGCGACATTTTTTGAGGAAAAAATCTAAAGATGAGAACTGGCCCTCTGGGGGAGTCCATTTAGACTTTCGAATCTGGAGTGTTTCGAAAGTATCTTTGTTAGAGGTGTTAGAATCATCCTCTTTGTCATGAAAAAAGGCTTTCAACTTGACGCGGCGAAGGAATTTTTCAACGTCTTGCTTAACTGAAAATTCGTCGGTTTTTTGTGATATGGGAACAAAATTTAAGCCTTTGCTGAGAACTGATTTTTCTGAATCGGAAAGTAGTAAATTTTCTGGAATGGTAACTACAGTTTTGAGGTTTTCAGGCGATGAGTCGTTAGTGACTTGAGGGCCGATAAGTTGGTCGAGTTTTTGGGCCTTAATTTGGTGCAAATGTTTAAAAAGTTTAGAATTGGCATCCTGAATTTTGGCACGAATGGATTGTACTAAAACAGCTGGACAGATTTTGGAAAGTTCAGAGCGGCAATGTAGAATTTGTTCGGTGAGTTTGTTACGTTTTTGGCACATAGCTCTGATTGTGATTCTCATAATATTACGTGAAAAAGAATTTTGGGCGCACTGAATTTGGTGACGATATTGATTGGAATGAGAAAAAGAAGATGTGTGAAAATTGGAGCGAAAACCCTTAGGAATGACTTTGGAATGAAGGCAACGGCCGATGAAATGGATGTGACTACAAAACCTAGTTTTGGCGAAAATAAGAACGGCTTAACGGAATGCTAGATCTTTACTAATAGGGGGGAAAGGAAAAAGATAACTTACGATTTCCTGGCGTAGCTCCTTGGTAAGTTTCTTCAAGCTTGGCATGGTCCGTAGCTGTGGGATCTGTAGATAGAAAAATTCTAAGGCAAGAGTTAGTGGTCGCAGCAAATAAATGACAAATGAATAAAGGGGTAAGTTTCTAAAGAAACTGTGGTGCTGCGTCGGTGGGAGAGTATAGCAGGTAATTTAGTGTTAACAACTGGGTTGAAAACGTAAATTAGCCACCGTAAAGAGTAAAAAACTCTACCGTCTTACATTAAGGAGAGCCAACACGCACTTGAAATTTTTCGTGACTTTAGTTTCCTCGACCAAAACAAACTTATTTTCACCATGGATATAACATCTCTTTACACTGTCATTCCCAATGACGAAGGTCTCCGGGCCCTCAAACATTTTTTCGATCAACGCACTGTTAAGGAACCTAGCTCTGAAACACTACTCCGTCTGGCCGAACTAGTGCTCACACTCACTTGCTTTTCATTCGGTGCTAACTACTACAAACAAACTAATGGCGTGGCCATGGGTACTATAATGGGACCCAGCTACGCCAATCTTTTTGTTGGTTTTATCGAACATCAGTTTTTTAGCCAATACCACGGCCCAAAACCTCAACTCTACGGCCGCTACATTGACGATTGCATCGGCGCTACCTCCTCTACCAAAGAGGAGCTCACTCAATTTATAACCGCCGTCAATTCCGTTCATCCGGCTCTTAAATATACCTGGGAAATTTCCGACAATTCTTTGGCTTTTCTAGACATCAAAATTTCAATTGAAGGCAACGGCTTGTGTACTAGTGTTTACTACAAACCTAAAGATTCACATAGTTACTTGTTGTATTCATCCTCACATCCATCACACGTCAAGAACTCCATACCTTTTTCACAGTTTCTCAGACTTCGTCGTTTATGTAGTGACGACTCTGATTTTTCCGAAAAATCAGAGGCAATGTGCCAGTTTTTCGATAAACGCGGCTATCCTGTTTCTGTCGTTCAAGCGGGCTACCGCCGTGCCCAACAAATCGATCGACAGGCAGCACTACAAACGGCCGAGAAGGAGAACACGGATCGCATTCCATTTACTCTTACATTTCACCCTCACAACCACGCAGTTAAATCTATCATTCTTAAACATTTTAAATTACTCCAAAACGATTCAGATACTGGCACTATCTTTTCGCAACCCCCACTTATTTCATTCAAACGTGACAAAAACATTGGCAACTTTTTAGTCGGGAGTTCATTTCATACCAATGACCAATCTGGAACTTTTAAATGCGCTCGCTCACGATGCAAAACTTGTCCTTTCATTCATAACGTAGAGAAAATATCGGGACCCAAAAGATCCATTAAGATCATTGATCACTTTACGTGTACCTCCGCCAATGTTATTTACTGCATAACTTGCACTTATTGCAATAAGTTATACATCGGCGAGACAGGAAGACGACTGGGTGACCGATTCCGAGAACACCTTCGCGATGTGGAAATAAATGACAAGGACGCATCCAAGCCAGTCGCTAGACACTTTAATCTTCCTTATCATTCTATACAGCATATGGCAGTTTGCGGCCTTTCCTTACATCTAGGCAGTTCGGAAAGCCGTAAAACACTAGAACAAAAATTTATATTTCAAATCGGCACCCTTAATCCCCAAGGAATCAACGAGCGCTTTTCATTCGACTAATTTATTCCTGTTTTCTCGTCACAATATTCCCACCAATGGCGTAGCTCCACCTTCTACATATAAATCCACACACAACCCACAATTCCTCTAATCGCTCTGACGAAGGGCTAACGCTCGAAACGTCAGCTTTTTTACTCTTTACGGTGGCTAATTTACGTTTTCAACCCAGTTGTTAACACTAAATTACCTGCTATAAAGCCACACATTGGGAGCGAGGTCAATTCATTGAGTTCATATCTTCCCGTGCAGTGAAAATAATAAAATAATAATAATAAATAATAAAGACTTTATTTTACGAGGGTAACACATAATAGCATAGCTAATAAACTTGTGGCCCTCACTCAGAAATAATTACAATATAAAAACTAGTATAATACAATATAAAAATAGAAACTAATATAATATAATATAATTACAAGATAAGTAAAGAAACTAAAAAGGAAACTATACACAAAAATGACTTAAAAATTGTTGCTGGAAGTAACAGAGGAAGTATAAGAAATGATGTGAAGTTTATATGAAATAATTCATATTTGTACTGCGGTTGTAGATGAAAGTGAAATGTGATCATCGCAGTAAATTTTCCAATTTAAGCAATTGGAAAGAAGAAGCCTGAAAAAAATCAGGGCTTCAACGGGATCCGAACCCGTGAACTCCGCGATACCGGTGCGATGCTCTACCAACTAGCTATGAAGCCACACATTGGGAGCGAGGTCAATTCATTGAGTTCATATCTTCCCGTGCAGTGAAATGATGTGAAGTTTATATGAAATAATTCATATTTGTACTGCGGTTGTAGATGAAAGTGAAATGTGATCATCGCAGTAAATTTTCCAATTTAAGCAATTGGAAAGAAGAAGCCTGAAAAGAAATCAGGGCTTCAACGGGATTCGAACCCGTGACCTCCGCGATACCGGTGCGATGCTCTACCAACTGAGCTATGAAGCCACACATTGGGAGCGAGGTCAATTCATTGAGTTCATATCTTCCCGTGCAGCTCAGTTGGTAGAGCATCGCACCGGTATCGCGGAGGTCACGGGTTCGAATCCCGTTGAAGCCCTGATTTTTTTCAGGCTTCTTCTTTCCAATTGCTTAAATTGGAAAATTTACTGCGATGATCACATTTCACTTTCATCTACAACCGCAGTACAGATATAAACTTCACATAATGACTGTTCTAGATACACTCTCGGCCATCTGGACATCAGGGAATAATACAATTTTTAATGCGAGCACTGTAATTCCTTAAAAATTCGTAGGCACTTAATAGGACGCTAAGGGTATTTAGATTATCCTTGAAGTGCACGAAATTGTTTTGCGTAAATATTTAGCTTATCATATGTATAAACCAATCCCGATTAGAAGAGAAATTTCGGAAAACTTAAAACTCAGTTTTTTCGTGCCCTAAAGTGCTCTTATTTTGGCTTAAAAGTATCCCTTGGTAACGAATTAGCGGTGATGACGTAGAAAACTGTGAAAACTCTCCTTTGACAATAACACTCTGACATCTCTTGTAACTTTGTATCGGTGAGCGTTGAAATACTCTTTAAGTAATTTTCGATAGCTGTCTACCTACCTTCAGGAAGCTCTACCGAGAGTTGTGATAAAGAAGAAATGGACGTTGCGACAACGGTTCAGCTCTACCAAGGAGAACCGCGTGCATCAAACGCAGATTTCGATGAAGACTGACAGAGACGGTTTCTCGCCTGTGGTGTTCAAGTCAAGATTAGACCAAAAAAATCCCGTTATTCAGTGTTTAGTTTGTTGCTTTTGTGTTTTGTTTCTTATGGCGAAATCTATGGAAAGAATGGCTATCTTTGTTCGTTCCTGTTGCCTCAAATTTTATTTCTTCGAATTAAGTGCGGCGAAGGTTCCCCTTGGTCGGTGCTATAGGGTTTCGTTCCCGTGGAGTAATTCCCTTAGCTAATCAAAAGCTAACTTTTGACGAAAGAATCAGCTGTATCGTGAAGTACGATGATTTTTTTCCGAGAAGTCACCGGGCAGTCTCACAGCAAGTTACTCCTTTCCTCGTACATTGCAAAGGCAGAGGCGATCGTTGTCGAGCAGGTCAAATGGAAAACGAGTGCGTTTAGAGTCATCTGATTCAAGTTCATCTCAAAAAGGGATTTCAATGGAGAAAACTTCTTTAGTTTAAGTGCAGCATTGCCATATGATCCATTTCGTTCGATGGAAAATAATTGACATCAGTGTAAATTGTAAATTTCGTATGCATGGACTTTCACACAGCATTGGGATTCGCTACTATTTAATTCAATAATATTTGTGTTTCTTTATTTATTTTGTTGCAGTGCTATTATCTCAATGAAATTGCTACTGTTGAGAATTTTCTTTTTTGAGGGCAGGGGGGAATTGATGGCTCGTGGAATAGATTTTTGGAAACCTAGGGTAGGAGAATACACGGCCCCTTCGAGCTTGTGTTTATGCCAGTATCTGCTAGAGCTTTCGCACCGTTCAGGCATCAGGATAACGGTTAGCTCAGGAAAGAGCTTGACCTTTATTACAAATAACATATTTATGTTATTGAGATACGATGGAAACTGCAATTGGTAGGGTTTTCATGTGATAAGGAAAGCGCAAATGTAGTCATGTGGAAAGACAGGGAGTATGAGCACATCTCAAGCGCGTGAAATAAACAACATTAAGGAGCTCACCGTTCTCCGCTCGCGAAATGTCAGCCGAAAAGAATGTTTAATCGTGTACGGTGTGGGAACAGGCCCCTTAATCAGCGCTCTCTTTAGCTGAATTCATTGGTTATCTTCGTGTGATTTGACCAGTGATATGTGTCGTAACAACCGTCTTCGAAGCTGGTACGGAGGATAAGGCCGATCGGTGATCGAAGATCAAAACGCGTCCATTTTGGCCTTACAGCTACATCCTTTGGAAAGTATTGTATAGAAATACCCACTGTATGTGTATTGTTATTGTAGCTAACATCATTTGGTGCTCCAGCCGCGCAGTACGTTCGCCCTTTCTTCTAGATTTCTCCTTCCTCCACCATAGTTGCAGACGTGTCTTTACAGTTTTCTACGTCACAGCTGTGATATGTAGCATAAACGTTTTGGCAGCGCGCTTAATGGAGACACTCTTTGACCACCAAATGGTACCTCCAATGCGCAAAAAAACTGTTCAAGGAGAACTTACCAGGCGGTAATTGTTTTAAACAGCTATCAACCAGAAAATAAAAAAGATCGTGTCATAGGCACTTTAAGGTCAATTTCATCAAAATGATTTGCCTAGTGGAGTCCTTCACTTAGTTTATCTCGTTGATTTTCCTCATTTAGTAATTTTAGTACCTCTTTCGCACTAATTAGCCTCCTTGGAAAATATTTCTTCCTACAGCTCGTCTGAATCCTTGCCGTGTTGATAAATACGTTTTAGATTATCTCTAAGGACTACTCGATAATGATAACTTTCTCTTGATGGTTGTAAGTGTACTCAGCATGTCATAAAATATCGAAATTGTTTCAATTTACACAATGATAAAACCAAAAGGTGCCCCTTAGCAGCTGAAAATGTTTTTGTGGGCTAAAATTAATCAAATGACCACAATTTTTTTTTTTTATGTTGGCTTTTTGGTAACGGTTAAATTATGGATTCGTTTTCTTTAGCAACAGTAACAATTTACGATCCTCACTGCATATCATATTTGTTAGTGTCTTTCTTGTTGTTATGGTTCCGAATCAGGCGACAATATTAAGCAAGCAATAAAATAAACAGTATTTTTAAGCAGAAAGTAACCTCGTCAAAATATTTCTTTTCATCTTTTTTCTCCTTTGAACTCTGCGTTGGACTACAGCACGTAAGTAGATAAAGTATTTCACTTTTTCCATTACTTTTGAGTCTCTCCGCCTGAGAATTCCCGCTCATTACTCGATTACAGGCGTTCTCCAGTAAGCAGCACAATTTGACTCCACGCTTGGTGTGGGAGTAGGACGGGTTTGGGATATAGAATTGATTCAGTTGATCTTTTTAATAATAAATAATTTCTTCGTCTAGTTGAAGTCAATGTCCAATATCAGTTTCACTGACTCTAATGATGAATCCAATGAGTTGAATTAAATGCCAAGGCGTTGTTTGTCATTTTTGTGTATGCGAAGTTGGCAAAACTTGATATTCGTCATTTTTCTATTTTTTTTTCTCGAAGTGGGTGGCACAGTCTAAGCATCCAAGGCGATTTTATTCTCCCTTTTCCTCGTAATTTGAAAAAAATATTAGAAGGAATTTTTTCTGCCTTAGTTTTTTTGCTGTTGTTGTTTTGTTTATTTATTCATTCTTTTTTCTTTTCTTTCTTGTACTTTCATGTAAATGATGGAATGATTAGGAGAGGGTAAGTGCCAATCTTTAGCAGTGTTAATATAATTTCGAAGTGAAGCTGATGTCCAGTCTTGAGATGCTTTGTACAAACTAAGTTATTTGAACTCGACGGTCCGTCATGTTTCTCTTTTATTTCTCGAGGTGGGTGGTACAGTCTTATGCGTCCAAGAAGATTTCATTCTCACTTTTTCTAGGATATTGAGTGAATTAGTAGGAATTACGCTTCAGTTAGTTTGCTTTTTTTCTATTTATCTATTTTTTTTTCTCATTCCTGTACAGCCATGAATATGATGGACGCACCAGGAGGTAAGTTCCAACTTTCTTGTCTTTGCTTTTGACATAGTGTTATTAAAAATTCAAAGTCGAGTTTAAGTCCAGTCCTTAGATACTTTGTAAATCTTATTGTTTCTTAAAGATTTGTATATCTCCTTTTTTGTTTCGTGTGAACGAAGATACCATAACTCGACTGTTCGTCATGTTTCTCTTTTATTTCTCGAAGTGGGTGGTATAGTCTTATGTATCCACTGAAGATTTCATTCTCCCTTTTTCTCGGATTTTGAATAAATTAGAAGGAATTCCGTCTCAGTTAGTTTGTTGCTGATATACTGATATATTCTTTCTTTTCTCATTCCTGTATAACCATGAATATGATGGATACATCAGGAAGTAAGTTCCAATGTTCTTTTCTTCGCTTTTGACATAGTGTCACTATAAATTCAAAGTCGAATTTACTGAGGTCCGGTCTTTAGCTAGTCAGTCTTAGGGTCAGTCTTTCTATTACAAAGTTTCATTTTCATCAACCACGGCTTGTGTTGACAATGCTACTCCCTAAGGATATGGCCGAAAATTTCCCGCGCTTTCCGATTTTTTTGTGCTTCTCGTCGATCAGATTGTGTTCTTTCAATGTTACTGCTGCTATAGTGAAAGTATTTAGATCTCCAGGCTCAATAGGTCCGCGATCTGACCTGGTGCTAGTGCCACGAAGTCGGGTAGGTAAGGGTCGTTCTCCAGTTTCTGTAAAGCTGTTTATACAGCTGTTTCGATTGAAAAGTTTGTCAACAGTTCCGTAGATCCGAAATGCATTATTGTGCTTAGTTTGGAGGCAGTTTCTTAATTGCGGCAACAGTCACCGCAGGATCAGTGCAGGATGGTCTCTTGCAAGATCTGTATTTTGAAAGGAAAATAGCAGAGTTCAGTGAACCCTTGGCAATAAATAATGGTAATGGGACTAAGTACAATGAAATTAGAAATACTACTTCCCATGTAGTACTAATACACCTCGCCTCAAAGAAACGAAATTCAATTCCCTGTTTTTGATTGACATCTGGGTTTTATTAATTAAATTTAGTCGTTGCTTCCCTTTGTTTGCTTTCCATCTTTCGTTTCTTTATCCTTTTTATTTGTTTGAGGCTACCACCTCTCAATTATTATCGTGCACGTTGTGATACAAAACACATAAATAGTGAGATATATGTTCTTCGTGTTGCATTTGATAATTCTATGTTACAAACTAATTGTGGTTTTTGCTTTAGAGTGTTTACTTTTTTAATTAGTTTTCTTCATTTTCTTTTTAATCTGATGCATTGGGCATCACCTATCTCATCAGTTGGTGAATACCGTTTTCCTTGTATAATAATTTTCTTTTGTCATTAGTAAAGATAATGGTTAATGTCTAAGTATATCGGTGTTCATGGTTTCTGTTACATTTAACTTGCTCAAAAATTTCCCGCGCTTTTCGCTTTTGTGCTTCTCGTCGATCAGATCGTGTTCTTTCAATTTTACTCAAATCCTATCTTGATGCATTGTTCCACTTTGTCACTGAGGTGGTCGGTTTTTCTTTTCTAAGTAGCAACGTTCTTAAAATTTGGCAAACTGCTGTTGTCATTTTGTAATGAAAAAGCCAGAACTTGATTTGGTTTATATGGATTTCCTTTTTACCCATAATCCTCTGTGTATTTTCAAAGGAGTAGCATCTTAAGACGAAAAAAAAAAGAGGTCGCGGTTTGTCATCGGAGTGAAAGCACCGTTTACATGAACAACTATTATTTCCTTTCTCACGATGTTGTCGCTGCGACTATCTGTTAGCGAATTGATCTGCTACAGTGAAAGTATTTAGATCTCCAAGCTAAAGAGGTCCGCGATCTGACCTGGTGCTAGTGCCACGAAGTTGTGTACTAGGGTCGTTCTCCAGTTCCTGTAAAGCTATTTGTACAGCTGCCTCTATCGAAAAGTTTGTCAACAGTTCCACAGATCCCGAAACGTATAATTGTGCTTATTTTGGAGCCATTTTATAACTGCGGCAACAGTCACAGCAGAAACACTGTCGGACTATCTCTTGCAAGATCTGTATTTTGAAAGGAAAATGGCTGAGTTCAGTGAGCCCTGGGCAATTTAGTCTTTGTTTCGCTTCCACCTTCCGTTTCTTTTTCCTTTTTATTTTGATTGAGGGTACCACGTCTCAATTATTAAAGAGCGCTTTGCGATAAAAAACACATAAATAGTGAGATATATCTTCTTCGTGTTGTGTTTGATAATTCTTTGTTAGAAACTAATTGTAGTTTTTGCTTTAAAGTGTTTACTTTCTTAATTGGTTTTCTTCTTTTTCCTTTTAATCTGGTGCATTGGCCCCCACTCGTCAAATTAGATTGTAAGTAACGTTTTCGTTGTCTAATAGTTTTATCTTGTCATCAATAAAGATAATGGCTTATGTCTAAGTAAATTGGTATAAATGGTTTCTATTACATTTAAATTGCGCGAGACAAGTGGAATATCTAGATTGACACTGCTCAACAAGTGAAATGAGGCACGAGATTTTTTTGCCTGTTCGTGATTGATGATTGAGTTTCATTGACTACTTGTAGTTTGTGGTTGATACATACTTTAGTGCTTTTACTTTCTTTAATATTTTTTTCTTCATTTTCGTTTTAATCTGGTGCAATATGCCTCATTTGAGAAATCAGAAAGAAAGTAATCTTTTCTTTGCTTAATAGTTATCAGTTGAAATAATTGTTACTGACTAAACAACATTGCTACAAACAAGTCGAGTCGAGTAATTGTATTTAGAAAAGAGTAAATATTTCAAGGTTTTTACCATTCATTACATTAAGAAACAATTAAAGTTATGTTTACTTTGTTGCTCTCAGAATAGCACAGACACAGACAGTGTTAAACATTATGCTAAAAAGTATACGTTTTGATTGGTATCATGCAACTTACTTCACAAACATCCGAAGATTAAAATTTCCTTTTTTGGGGTTGTATTTAATGATGATAGGTATTTATCAAATTGCGTTTGTACTCTAGTGTACTTACTTCCTTTTCTTTCTTTCTGCATTTTCCTTTAAATCTTGCGCATTGACCCAACTTTGGGAAATTAGGGAGTAAGTAACATTTTCATTCCTTCTAAATAGCTATTAGTTAAGATAATGTTTTCTACAGGATTGGAATTGCTTGGGGCAAGTTGAATATCTACGTTGATATTCAATGTAATTAACAAGTGAAATATAGCGCCGAATTTGCTCTCTGCCTGTTCGTAACTACTAATTGAGTTTCATTGACTAATTGTAATTCGTGTTCTAGTTTTTTTACTGTCTCTCTAATTTTCGCGAAAAAAAAATTTTTGCGACATTTTCTGACCAGTTCAGATCTTCTTTTCAGTGAGTTGAAATTTGGGGTGCTTAAGACGCATAGTTTCTTCTCGTGACCATTAAAAGAAAGCGCAGTTCGAACCGTTACTGAATTTTTTAATTTGAAACTTGAGTGTTAAATTCTGCTCGCGCAGAAAATTTCACAGTTTGATGATCGCTTAGTATGTAAAAACCAGTTACAATTCACCTTATCTAGAATTTATATTTCGCTTAGCATATCTTTGCTTAGAGTACTTCAGGGTGAGTTAAACAACCTACCCACAGCAAGTTCAATCTTTTAGTTAGAAAAGTAGAAAATCGCTCACGTACAAAAGTTTCATTTTGTAGCGGTATTTGCCTTTTTCCTTTTGCGATCATTGGCCTTTCGGTACATTGAATATCTAAGCAACTCATAAACTAGGTCATACAATACAGTGAAAGATATCTGGGTTTTATTAATTAAATTTAGTCTTTGTTTCGCTTTTTTACTTTCCATCTTCCGTTTCTTTTTCCCTTTTATTTGATTGAGGGTACCACGTCTCAATTATTATAGAGCACTTTGCGATACAAAACACATAAATAGTGAGATATATCTTCTTCGTGTTGCATTTGATAATTCTATGTTATAAACTAATTGTGGTTTTTGCTTTAGAGTGTTTACTCTCTTAATTGGTTTTCTTCACTTTCTTTTTAACCTGGTGCATTGGCCATCACTTGTCAAATCAGCTGGTGAGTACCGTTTTCGTTGTGTAATAATTTTCTCTTGTCATTAATAAAGATAATGGTTAATGTCTAAGTAAATCGGTGTTCATGGCTTCTATTACATTTAAATTGCGCGAGACAAGTGGAATATCTAGATTGACACTGCTCAACAAGTGAAATGAGGCACGAGATTTGCCTGCCTGTTCGTAATTGATAATTGAGTTTCATTGACTACTTGTAGTTTGTGGTTGATACATACTTTAGTGCTTTTATTTTCTTTAATATTTTTTTCTTCATTTTCGTTTTAATCTGGTGCAATATCCCTCATTTGACAAATCAGTAAGAAAGTAATCTTTTCTTTGCTTAATAGTTATTAATTGAAATAATTGTTACTGACTAAACAACATTGCTACAAACAAGTCGAGTCGAATAATTGTATTTCGAAAATAGTAAATATTTCAAGGTTTTTACCATTCATTACATTGAGAAAAAATTAAAGTTGTGTTTACTTTGTTGCTCTCAGAATAGACACAGACAGTGTTAAACATTATGCTAAAAAGTTTAAGTTTTGATTGCTATAATGCACTTTACTTCACAAAACATCGGAAGATTAAAATTTCCTTTTTTGGGGGTTGTATTTAGTGATTATAGGTATTTATCAAATTGCGTTTGTACTCTAGTGTACTTACTTCCTTTTCTTTCTTTCTGCATTTTCCTTTAAATCTTGCGTATTGACCCAACTTTGGGAAATTAGGCAGTAAGTAACATTTTCATTCTTCTTAAATAGCTATTAGTTAAGATAATGTTTTCTATAGGATTGGAATTACTTGAGGCAAGTTGAATATTTAGATTGATATTCAATGTAATTAACAAGTGAAATGTAGTGCCGAATTTTCTCTCTGCCTGTTCGTAACTGCTAATTGAGTTTCATTGACTAATTGTAATCCGTTTTCTAGTTTGTTTACTGTCTCTTTAATTTTCGCGAAAAAAAACTGTGCGACATTTTCTGACCAGCTCAGATATTCTTTTCAGTGAGTTGAAATTTGGGGTGCTTAAGACGCATAGTTTCTTCTCGTGATCAGTAAAAGAAAGCGTAGTTCGAACCGTTACTGAATTTTTTAATTTGAAACTTGAATGTTAAATTCTGCTCGCGCAGAAAATTTCATAGTCTAATGATTGCTTAGTATGTGAAAATCCAGTTACAATTCATCTTATCTAGAATTTATAGTTTGCTTAGCATATCTTTGCTTAGAGCATTTCAAGGTGAATTAAACAACCTACGCACAGCATGTTCAATCTTTCAGTTAGAAAAGTAGAAAATCACTCACGTAGGAAAGTTTCATTGTGTAGTGGTATTTGCCTTTTTCCCTTTGCGATCATTGGCCTTTCAGTACGTTGAATCTCTAAGCAACCCATAAACTAGGTCATACATTGCGGTGAAAGAAAACAAAATTCTATAATTGATAGAATTTTGTTTTCTTTCACCATATCAAGTATCTGAAAGTATCAGTTTGTTGCCTTAACATTATTATTTTGTATGAAACCCTTAAATTAAGCTAACAATTTATTTCTGTTGCTCTTGCTCTTTCCTCCGTAAAATCATGGTTTGTGGACAATTTAGTGGGTAAGAAATTATTTTAGTTCATACGTAGATCATATTATTAAGCAAAACGTGGAAAAAAGTGAAAATTAAACAACCCTTCTCGAAGCCCTTTTCTTTTATTCTGTTCAATTCAAAATGCTTTGACTCTCTTACCTTTGCGAGGTATATCAAACATTATTATAAGTTCTTTTTCCTTTAAAAGTTAGTTAGTATTTGTTGTTATCTTTTGCTTCCTTTTTTGGCAGCGAAAGCAGTATCACTTTATTATTTTATTATAGAACATCAATCGTTTTCGCATACCTCAAAGTGGTTCATTTGTTGGTGTCCGCATGCGATTATAAAACCAATTATTATATCTTGTGTCCAGCTGATAACCTCTTGTGTCTGCAAGATTACAATCTCTTGATGTCCGAAAGTATGCTCAAAGGCATAAATTAATTCGCATTAATCGATTTTAGCATATGGCCTGCCTGGCCCCCCTTCGCGCAATTCCATAGAAAAGCTGACGTATGGAGGGCCGGACGGGTTGATGTGAGCCGGCGCCCGTTTCTCGAAATGCCTGGTAACTTAACGGGCTCGAGGCATTACTTTAAAATCAAAATTTTAGGAAGAGAGAAGCAGCCTGGCAACCTAAGTATTCCATTTTGTTTCTTTAGCTAATAGTTTTATTGTAGAATTTTTAAGCTTTTGAAACCATCTTGAAGGAAAGCAGAACAGCTTTACGGGCCCGTAAGTTACCAGAACCCCGAGAAACGGCCTCCCGGTCCGGAAAAAGCCGCCCGGCCCTAGTGCACTTGGGCAAAAAATATTAAAATGAAAAACATTGTCCGCTTTTGTGGCTAAAAATGAGTGACAGCAGAGAGTATAAATGGAAACAAATGCTACTTTTTCCGATTAAATGTGAGTTTCCTGTTCTAACTCGAAAACAGAAAGGAAAAGTGTTAATTGTAGAATAGTTTTTGTGGTTATTCCGCGCGCGCCGGTCTATCGCGTGGTATTTAAGAGAAAAAAATCAAAATTTCCAACACTAAAAAGTCATACAATAAAATGCGTAATGACTGAGTTAGGTCGGGCTGGATGGGAAATATTTGACTTTTGATTGTGGCGCTCGGACCTCTGTGCTATGCTCGGTCCGTACGTCATGACCTGGAGCCAAATACTTTCCCGTCCGGCCCTCCCACTCAGTCAATTAGTACACAGTATCTCACAACGCCTTTAAACTGAAAGTAAATTTCAGTTGATTCATTTTCTATTCTTTTCCATCGGGTTCACCAACGTCTCATTGACATAACAGGTCGTAAGTAGCTTTTTCTTTACCTTTCCTCATTTTTACATTTCTAACAAACTAGTTACTATTCGACAGTCATCATGTGTTAGACTCTCTTCAGAGTAATCATCATTTTTGCGAAAGAGTAGATTTGTAAAAGGAAAAGCTTTACCTACAATGAACCGGTATAGTTATCGCCCTAATCATCATTTTTGATTGCGGCCAAGAGTTATATTTTGGCAAACTGTCTTTTTTACAATTGGTGGGTGACAGCATGTTAAAGACTGTTATACGGTTAGACTTCCCCATTGAATGCCAACATGGTAACCATTTGAAATACCCAACCGGTGTGGCAAGTGTAATAAGACGCGTAGTCATACTACCGGCTGTTCCATTAAAAAGACACTTTTACTTCACGATACCAAACTGAAGGACAATGTAGGCAATAACAAATGTGCCTCACTAACTAGCATATCTCTTTTTCTTATTTCCTACCTTAACGGGCAAACAGATCGTAAGTATGTTTTCTTTTTATAGTTATTTGGCGGATTTCACACGTCTTTTGACTACTGCAGTAACAGTCATGTAACATATTTGTGTCACTGTCGCTTACTTTTGTAATAATGAAAGCTACAATTTTCGTTTTATTAATATTATTATTATGATCATCAATAAACATGGCATTCTGATATTCGCCTTGCTTCCTAAGTTATGGTTGGAAACTTGTTGAAACCGTTTTGAATTAAGCTCTTGTGGAAATATTTATTCAGTGTGAACCATAAGTAGATAAGGATTCGATTCTGATTCAGTGGCTCAGTTTACAAAAAGATTAAATTTTATCTGTTGTAGACTGTGAAATTGAGGTGTTACTTACTTGAAACTAATTATGAGAATTAAAGTCATAATCATGAAAATGGTTTCATATCAGAACTATTTGTTGAGCAGAGGTCTTAGCCGACTGATTAATGAATATCAACTCTCTTAGCAGTTAATTACTTTTATTTTATTTATTTTTCTGTTCTTGATGTATTTTTTTTTATTATTCCTTGGCCTTGGCAATTGTGAAAAACGATTAGACCGTAAGTACATGTTTCTCTGTCATTTAAAGCATATCTATTTGCATGGCACCTTCACAGTGCGTATACGTTAACGTATTTAACTAAAGTACAGGTGATAAACGAAAGAAAAAGTGCATAGCATTTCTCAATAAACAAATGAATTTTTTGAGAAACAGATGCACGTTTTAATTTTATTTCTTTTATAACTTTTATTCACATGCCACTTCTGCAATCACTCAGCTGGTAAGTTGAATTTAGTTTATCTCGCGCAATTCTTATTCTTGATAATCATGCTCAAGACAATTATATTTTCCTTTGGTGCCTAAGATCCTATTTATAACCGGTCCGCGTATGAATTGTTTACTCTTTTCGGAGTGCATGTCGATTAAGTGTTGTAAAAACAGAGTTAGGTTATCATCACAGCGAAGCAGAACAACGAAAAATCATTGGAGCCTCAATAATCTCATGTTCAAAACAAACATTTGACATTCAGAACTGGAAAACACACGAGAGCATGTGAAATCAAATTTGCTGAGAAGCTGTAGTGCAAAACTTCGATGTTATGAAGGAGTACTTCTGAAATCCCCATCGAAAATCGCTTTCTCTTACAATAATACAGTTTCAACCAATGAAATTTACGCTGACATCCATGTCATCATTGTGTTTTAAGTCTACTTTTATGCTTTATTTTGAATTTTGAGCTCAACTCGTGCTTTCGGTACAATTTTATTAGTAAAGACTTCCATAACTGGCCCCTCATCCTGTGATCTGCTGGTTACAGCTGACGAGGAACATTCAATTTAGCAATGCTAACTTTCTCTACTTCCTGATCGCGACTGAATCTCGTCCAAAACCGCAAACAAAAAAGTTCACGGCGTCTACCATAGGATCATTATAAGGCCTGACAAACGCAGAACAGAAGTAAAACAAAGTTTAACACTAGTAATTCAAGGGCTGGTCATACCACGCATAAAATCAGTCAAACCCTTAACGCGAAACCGGCGTGAACGAGGTTAAACAGAAATTTAGAAATGCAACCCATCCTTGATAATTTTCTCTTAAGTTTCTGGAGAATCTTTTTCCAACATCACGTCCTTCTCTGGGAAATGTAAATTTAGGTGTTAATACTCGCTTTCCATTTGTTGAGAAAGTACTGGAACCTAATTCCTTTCCTAAGAAAAAAAAGGGGGGGGGGGGGTAGAATTTTACGATGAATTTTTATTTCATAACTTAAGCTATGTTATTTAGATCATTAACTGTTCCTCCTTTCTTATCTCATCTTTTCTGTCTAGCTAAAAGGGAAGGTAACTATCAATATCATCCGTTCCTATAAATAAATAACTCTCCTGTGGCTTAATATACATTATTGACTCTCTGCACCGGCTGATTACTGATCAGCAAATTACAATCGTAAATAGCAAAGAATTATCTAAGTGTATATCAGTGACAGTTAGTGATAGCTGTTAATGTTATAATGTTAGTATCCAAACGACTTTACCGATGTGGACAGTATTAGTATAAAATCAATAGCTAAGTTCTGTAATAAATGATATTTGTATAATTATCATCAGATAACAGTCATATGTGGCTGATTGTTTGTTTGATTTAACAAGTTATCGATTTCAATGTAATATATTGACGAACCAAACAAACTAGTTTGTTCAAATAAACAAATGAATAGATAAATGGATTAACATCTTTTCAAAATTGTTTTTCTCTTTCACGGCGTTCTTTCCGGATCCATAAGCGGGTGAGTGCGACGAGTTCAGTTTGTTTGTTAACCTTATGATGTGTTAGTCAAGTATTCCAAGGCTATGTTGAGCCACTAATTTACTCATCGAATGTGAATCTTTCTTTTCATGTTCACCTAACATCCTCATCCTGACTGATGTAACAGATTGTAAGTAGCCATGCTTGAACTATCATTTATCAGTAGGCAGGATAAAGGGTCGATAAAGATGGTTGAACAAACAAATGGATCCCAATAGAGGGATTCAGACAGGATACTCTTCTCTGTTGATCAGAGGATGTGTGGACAAAGATGTTGCATAGAAATAAAACTTTTAATTGTTACAACAATTGAATTTCAACGTTTCAGGCCTCTGCCATATACTGGTGGAACTTTTACAGAGAAGTTGAAAATTAAAAATTGAAAACGTTAAAATCCTAGTTTGTTTTTTTTTAAACATTTTTGCACATTCATCCATTTGAAAAACCAGTGTCACTCTCCCTGGCTTATAACATGATAAATCCTTGACAGATGTTGAGACAACACCAATGATGCTTTTAAATAGGGAACTGTAAGTTGGGTGATTTATAAGCTTCAAGCCATCAATCTTTTTAACTTGGAGATGTTAGTTCGATTTCCCCTTGGAAATTAGAAACTGAGAATATCGACGATAATAATTAGGTATTTTGGTATCCTTTATGGCAAGCAGCAGATTAATGCAGCAAAGGAAGTAAAGAGCATAGGTAGAGTGATAATATGACATATGACTCTTTGCGCACAACTTATTAATTGTTTTCAAAGGTTGTATGGCGTGGTCATCTTGGAGTGTCTGCAAAGTGTGCGGTATCCAGCACCGGAAAAGAGTCGGTAAGTGACAAGAGGGAGTTTTGGTGAATTTGTGACACACAAGTGCAATGGCGGGTTTTCGCCATTGTTTTACAACTTCAAAAAACTATGCAGCATTTATAAACTTTTATTCAAATGGATAAACTCTTATGAATAGATTGTAATGATAATTAGGCAGGAACCTTCAGCAGTTATTTTCAAGGGATTTTTTTCTTTAAAATAAATAAGATGACTTAATCTCCAACCGTTTATTACTTTTAAAAGATTATTTGGATAACCTTACTTCTAGAATTTAACTGCTCAAGAACTCGGGAATCACGGCCTTGTAAATGTAAGTGGTTTTATGTATGAGGAGAAAGTCAAGGATTCATTTGTAGGTAGAAAATGCTGCACTGATATCCTTCAACTGTCCTTTAATTAAACGTCAAACTCTTTATTTAATATACTTTGGTTTTACCAACAGGGTTGGTAATTTAGATTGGCCACTGTAAAAAGTATCAAAGCTGACCTTTCGAGCGTTAGCTCTGACGAAGCGCTAACGGTCGAAACGTTCGCTAAGAAAATCTGTACAGTGGCCATCTTACATTTTCAACTTAGTTGATAAGACCCAAGAGCCGTGACCCATGGAAGCTTACCCCCCGTTTTCTCTGTAAAAAAAAAAACATGATTCGCACTTATTTAAAAACATTTTATTTTTTCTGCCGGAGTTTAGACGCTATATCTATATTTTGTCACAAACAACAAAGGCAATTTTTCCTTAGTAGAAAAAGAAAGATCATTACAGTTTCATGTAGAACAGGCGTGATTTTCGCGAGCGGGTGCTAAGTATTTTTCCTTGGTGAAAATCATGGTTGCAAGCTCTGATTTTTACAGCAGGGGAGAGCTGGGGAGAGAAAGACAGTTGCACTAAGATTGTAAACGACGATTAAAAAGAAGTAGAGGGGGAGGGGATGGGGATCAAGTTTTATATAAATTATTATTTTTCTTCTTAAAATTAAAAAGGTCCTCCTGAAATAAATTCTTGGCGAGAGAAGTCTGTCAAATTAAATTCAACACTTCAAACTCAATGCTTCGTGAGGGGTTTTCCTAAACCAGAGGTGAAGTGGACAAAAGATGGAAAGTTAGTTAATACCAGGAACATGCTCACGATTAATCGAGTGAGTTATGGAGATGCTGGTCAATACATATGCAGAGCTAACGACCGTGGATGGAAAAGGGATTCAGATTTTCATATTACAGTCACAGGTAAACGTTGACTTAGTGTTGTTTTCTTCAGTTGCTCTTCTTATTTTCTGAGGTTTTTTCTTTTTTATCATTCCTTCACCTTTTTTGAATTGTACTTTTGAATTCTATGCCCAGGTCCTCCTGAAATTAATCCTGAGCTCAAGAATCAGTCGGTTGCCTATAACTCGTCGCTTCAGTTCATTTGCTCTCTAAGCGGTTTCCCTACACCTGAGATACTCTGGACTAAAGATGGGGTGAATCTTGGCAACAACAACACTCTCACAATAAATCGAGTGAGTTATGGAGATGCTGGTCAATACACATGCAGAGCTAACAACAGTGAAGGAAAAAGTGAATCAGCTTTTCATATTACAGTCACAGGTAAACCTTGACTTAATGTTGTTTTCTTCAGTTGCTCTTCATATTTTTTATGACGTTTTTTTCTTTTTTGTCATACCTTTACCTTTTTTGAATTGTACTTTTGAATTCTATGCCTAGGTCCTCCTGAAATTAATCCTGAGCTCGAGAATCAGTCGGTTGCCTATAACTCGTCGCTTCAGTTCATTTGCTCTCTAAGCGGTTTCCCTACACCTGAGATACTCTGGACTAAAGATGGGGTGAATCTTGGCAACAACAACACTCTCACAATTAATCGAGTGAGTTATGGAGATGCTGGTCAATACAAATGCAGAGCTAACAACAGTGAAGGGAAAAGTGAATCAGCTTTTCATATTACAGTCACAGGTAAACGTTGACTTAATGTTGTTTCCTTCAGTTGCTCTTCTTATTTTCTGACGTTTTTTTTTTTCTTCTTTTTTGTCATACCTTCACCTTTTTTGAATTGTACTTTTGAATTCTATGCTCAGGTCCTCCTGAAATTAATCCTAAGCTCAAGAATCAGTCGGTTGCCTATAACTCGTCGCTTCAGTTCATTTGCTCTCTAAGCGGTTTCCCTACACCTGAGATACTCTGGACTAAGGATGGGGTGAATCTCGGTAACAACAACACTCTCACGATTCGCCAAGCGAGATTTGAAGGCTCTGGTCAATACACCTGCAGCGCCAACAACAGCGAAGGAAGCAAAAACTCAACTTTCTGGATCGAAGTGGCTGGAGGTACGGTTCTTATTTACATATTGAAAGAACTTGAGTCGATAATCAATTTAGATATCTTTGATTGGATGAGGATAAAATCTTTTCTATGATACCATATGCAATTTAAGGACTTGAAACCCCAAAAGTTTCAAAATTGATTAAAAATATTAAAAAAAGGACTTAATTGATAATAACATTTAAAGAGCGAAAACATGCCGACTTATATGACAAATGACAAATGTAAATGAATTTCGTGATCAGACACATGTAATTAATTTTTGGGCAGTTTAAAACAGGTTGTCTTTTGGAGCGTCGAGCAATTTTGACTTTATAGATATCACCATATTTTGTCACGGCATTTATCATAAAAGTCCGTTTAAATTTTGAATTACCTTTCTTTCTGCTTCTTAAATAACAATGGCTGACAAGTCATGATTTCATGTACATTTTTAGAAGTGCAAAAATGTCAAGTCGGCTATCAGTGCATTATTATTTAAGTATTTATTACTGAAGTTGGAAAGCGAAACATCCATGTAAACTTTTCATTGATGCAAACCTTTTCACCATTACTATTTGGCTATTCTTCAAAGTAAATGTGTAGTTTGAACTTAGAGAAACTGGTACTCTTAACCATGGTGTTCATATTACACCTAACAACCAGTAAGAAAAGAATGAATAAATTAATAAATAGGTAGCTAAGTTGTTAACTCCTGGGTTGTTGCTAAGATAGGAAATCTTTTAAGGAAATAAAAGAATGTTTTGATGTCACATTGGACTGACTTATACCTTCCTATATCAAAAGTGAAGAAAACTAATTTCAAAATAACCTTGGATTAAAAATAGACTTGGCAATAATGTAATTTTCTTTTATTTTGAAACTAGTTCATTTCGGGTTGGATAAGGAAAGGGGCAGAGGGGGTTGAAATGAACAATGCGACCCTTTGTTGAGCTTGGTGATCTTTTTACTTCAAGTCTCTCCTCAGATCATTGAGCCTCCGAAAAACAAATTTCTTACGGAAGGATACTCCGTAAACCTTGGCTGCGTAGCCTCAGGTATTCCAACACCAACTTTCGTCTGGACTTTTAATAATGGTGACCTGCCATCTGGTATCAATCAAACCGATTACGAAGGAGAATCATTTCTAGTTTCGCCAAGTGTCACGAAAGGGATGAATGGGACTTACAAGTGTACAGCAAAAAACAAAGCAAACACAACCAGTTCCTCAGCAACTCTGCGTGTTTATGGTAAGTTCAGTTATAACGATATTGATGATGATGATGATGATGATGATGATGACGACGACGATGATGACGTTGATAATGACGATGATAATGTTGAAGATGAAGAAGAGAAATAGGGAGAGAAAAAATTAACACAGAAAAATGAACTTGTAAATCCATGGCAATAGCGACGGAGAAAAGGAATAGCGCGAAGAGAATTTAGGTAAACTCGGCCTACTTGTATAAAGGGCAGATCACGCTATCTAACGGTTAAACATTTTATCCGATGAATGTGTGATAGCAAAACGTAAAGTGTTCTCCACTAGATAGAGTTTTATCCCGTGGATAGTGTTATTCACCCTTCGAGCAACCGGGGCCTGACCTTCAAAAAAAATGGTGATATCAATGCTTAATACATATGTCCTTGGATCTTCATGATTACACACGCAAAGAACTGCGTAGATTTGGGTTGGAAAGAAACGCCAAGGAAAAAGGACAGGAGACGGCGCTATAGAGAGTTGACTGATTCCAAATACTTGACGATATGCAATGTACTCCCAAGCTGGAAGTGACTTCCGAGACGGAGAGATCCAGAATCTCAGAAGAAAGCAAAAACGAAGCAAAACGTAAAAGCCAAAGTTACATACGACATATAATTGGTATTCTCTACATTGGACAACAAAACTAAAACAGAGGAAACTACTTAAAGCGAATACGCTTCTACCGTGACCGAAATCGGAGGTCGAATAGTGATTAAGCATTCGAAAGAATTCTCTCGCATCCTCAATTCTCTTAAATCTCTCCACAAGGTTGATTTACGGCTTTTTTTAAATCGCAATGTGACTTAGCCAACGAGGATGGAGAATATCACAGAGTCAAGATTTACGGATTTACACGCTGAAAAAGCATTAAGTAAAATTTTCATCCCAAGCTGGTCCAAGATCAAATGGCGCACATCGCTTTTTTTACGTGTGAGGAACCGCGTATCGTGCTTTTTCACCCATAAAGCGTATGTCATTCTTATTATTCTTTACTGGCATGGTTTCCGTCTGTAACATTATAAAAATCGGCTCTCAGGACTGTTTATTAAATCAAATTCCTTACAAAAGATGACTTAGGAACCTCTGTGGAGAGTTAAGCGGAATAGAAAGTATACAGAGCAAAAAGAGAAAGAGAAAACAGGGAGTCGGTTTGTACCAGAAATCTCATCGGTTCGCTACGCATACGTGTTCGATTTCCAATACTACCAACTCGTGCGTAAAATACCATACGGACAGACTTTCCATAGGGTATTCTCTATCGATTGAATTGTCATAACAGCTCTTGATTCTAGTTCCGTCTATGATATCCACAAGTTATCCATGGAAATTTCACCGTGTCAGCTTGAGAAAATGTAGTAAGTCCTTTCTCCTCAGGTAGTGATAGAAAACCACCTCAGGAAGTTGTTGTAGTACTTTGGAATTTAGACGGACGATGATCTACTTGAAATCATACCCGATACCGCTGTGCTGGAAAAGAAAGAAACTTCGTGTTGCATGACTCACTTGTTGTGTCCTTTTGCACAAGGGTGCAGAAAAAAGAATAAGAGAAGATGGAACATTATAAAGACCTTAATTTAGCAGTTCGGCGGAGGATCTGAGGCTGCTGAAACAGTAACCAGGAAATTTAAAACATAAGGGCTTCAAGCTTGTTCTGAAACTCTTTCTAAACCTCACGAAACTCACAAGGAAACACTTTTCTTTTCTTTTTTTTTTTCACTTAAAGCAACCTGTTCGAAGCATTCCTATAGAGGTTGCATTTGACTCGTTTCGTTTCAATGTTTGTTTTTGGGGTGTTTCTAATGCAGTTGAAGCTTTAATGTGACACTAGCATTCTAACGAATTGCCCCTTTTTCAACGCAGGAAAAGCCTCTGCTCAAGTTGTTTCAGAGAAATACATAACACTCATTAAAGGATATGCCCTGGCATTGACCTGCAAAGTCAACGAAGAAACAATAAGCGTAACGTGGAAAAAAGATGGAGAAACAATAACAGAAAGAGCAGTTATAGAAACACGATTAGACGAGACAAAGAGTAAACTTGCTCTTACTGAAGTTGTGGAAGAGGACAGTGGTGAATATTCTTGTGAAGCACGTAACAAGCTAGGAACTGTGGCTCGCTCTGTTGTGATAGTAAATGTCAAAGGTAAGCTGTTTAAGGAACTACATATAATTTTAGTAATTAACTATGTAAGGTCATTATTATAAAATGCACCTCCACTTTTTAAGTTCCTCACAAACTTTTCCAGTGGTTTTTTGGTCTTCTGGGAACTAGAAATTTGAAATTAATTAAAATTGAAAGAGATTTAAAAAAAACTATTTTAAAACGAATTTGAAACAGTAGCAGTATGCTGCACATATTCTATAGTTCTTTCACCAATCTTTCTCTTTCTGTCTGCCTGTTTTTGTAAATTAACACATCTGCGTCTGTTTTCCCAAAGGTTAATCCCGGCCACCCAACGCGAGTAACGAACAACGTAAATTAGCTTTCTATCTGGATAGTTGGTAATATTAATTTTTATTCTTAATTCTGACCAGCAAATTACTTTCCTACTAAGCTTCTTCTATTATTATGTTTCGGGAAATTCAGAGGCTCCCTCCAGCAGCTCATCTTCCTCCAGCAGCTCACTGGAGTGGTACTACATTGGGGGACCTTTGGCTGCTGTCGTTTTTCTACTGGCGCTCATTTCATACATTAAAAAACGGCGTGAGACAGGTAAAATGTTACCATACGAAAATAAAATGTCTTCATATGGCAGATTATGGCTTTTAATACGTCAGTGTTTTGGAGTACGAAGGAGCTATTTAAAGCAGATCATATTGTGCATTTCCAGCGCTGATTTTGAAGGTCCCTCTACAGTCCCGGCAAAGGCCATTACTAATCAAATTACAAAAACGTTACAAATTATATGAAACTAATTACCATGATAAACCACCTTATTCCTTCCCCTGTTGTTTGACAACAGAGTCAAATATAAGTTACACTTGGTTTCTGAGTCGCAAGCTTTAATTTAGTTAATGATGTTATTCTTACTCACAATGAAGCGATTTCTTTCATCTGTTTCCACATATCCTTTGACAATAGCCCCACCTGAGCTGCCACCTAGGCTGCGGTGAGTGAATTCCCTTTTTAATGCTCAATGTCTGAACGTGTGGTTATTTCCGAAGTTTCTAACTCTTGAATAAGTCTCAGTAGAGTAGTGATAAGCGCCACTGCTGAGTAAATACGTCTTTTTTTTCTGTTCGGACTGACTATGTTCACCATTAAGAGCACATTGGCCAAAATAAAAGGTTTTTTATTTCGAACCAGCAGCAGTTTTCGAAGCGGTTCTTATCAAATGGCAGTCAAATGTTTCCTAACATCCTGTCTGTTTTTGATTCGTTCGCCCTTCACTTGTTTTGACATCTTGTTTAGTATCTTTTTTTTTGTTACCAGTATGCCAGGTTGTGGGTGACGTACTTTTAAAGAAGAGAAGCTTTGACCCTTCGTCACTCTTTGTTACAGAAACTACAGTTGAAATACACTCGGAGTCTTGTAGGCCGATTTATAATAATATTACTCGATGTATCGATTGTGGACAATACTTCGGATGGTTTTAATTAGCATTTCATTTCTCGCGTAGGAGGCACGATATTTATATGACGTAAAATGCCGAAAAACACTGTCGGCGCTAAGTTTATTCATTAAAATCTCCTCTCTGGGTCGATGCGTTTAGTAAATTAGTATCTAAATTTCACCTATTTCAATAATTTTTTCATTGGCAAGCGATAATTTTCTGAAGCACCTGGAAATAAAAACGAAAAGAAAAAAATTAAAGTGAAAATATAGAGGATATCTTTACCACGTTACGTTAAACCAGATTCAAAGAAGGAAAAGATAGATAGGTAACACAGATAGTTAAAGTCTTGTTTTCATCTGCAATTATTCAGTGAAGGGGACGATGAAGTTGAGATGGATCAGCTGAACGTAAACACAGATGGATGGGAGATTGCAGTTGACCGCCTGATCCTTCGCGAGCATATTGGCAGAGGGGCATTTGGTTCAGTGTGGCGAGCGCTACTGGGTCGTTCTCGAGGCAGACCTGGAAATCGCACGGTTGCTGCGAAATGCTTCCTACGTAAGTACTTACCTACAAAGCCTGATTAAACTATCCTTTATTAATTTTTTGAGTAATATATCTTAATAAAGGGCATCCACTTAGAATATGCTTCATTAACGTACTTGATACATAACATGGATAGCTTAAAAACTGTGCGCTGTTAAAATGATTTACCAGCTGGCATGTCAAATTGTTAGCGGATGGTTCCCCGGGGGATCGGTTGTTAAGTCTTTTGTCATACAACGCTACTACCATACAACAGAACACGAATATGATTTGAAGTGTTAGAAGCTGTGGAGAAAAAAGAAAATTTATTGGTTAAATTGCATTCAAGCGAATGAAAGCGGAAAATACCATAATACTGAAAATGTCACTCCGTCGTGTATTTTGTAAAATTGCTCGCTTAGAAACTTTTGATGGGAAATAATGTCATGTGACCTCAAAGAAACCTGGAGAGGGTGAGTCTGGCGCAAAAAGCTCAGAGCCATTTGCCAGTCTAGTGGTGGTAGTATGATCTTCTTCCGCTGGAAAAGCTGAACGTCATAATGCAATAGAACTTGTATGAAGCGGTCACCTTGTAATAAGCGGTCGGTTTTCAAAGTATCGAAACTTTCCTCCTTTGCTTATAGTGCTTTTTATATCAAGCAGTTGTGGTCACCCTTTTCTAAGTCCCAACAGCCTATTTTTAATGTTCCTTACCTGTATTGAACGGTCACTAAAGCGGAAGTACTCAAATAAAATTAAGAATAATCTTTCAAGTAAAATTGAATCCAGGTTTATCTCCCGAAATCAATGTTAGTAATATTTTTGAGCGAGGTTGTGTATCTTAAGTGGTCCGTGATGGCATAGAGTGGCGTTTTTAAACTTTTATCAATAGTAGCCCTATTCCGTGGAGCCTATATTAAACGGTCAACCATTTCCCGTGCGTGACCGCTAAATGCAGGTTCGACTGTAACAAGCTTATAGAGTCAAACGAATTTAGAATAATTCTGGAAATGCGAAGGAATTATTGTAGTTTTTAGTAAGATAAAAGCAAGGATTATGTACCATATGAACGGTAGGAAACAAGAGGGCGCAAACAGAGCATATCTTTAATAAAAATTGTCTCAAATATCTATTCGACCGACTATTAGGTATTATAACAGGTGCAATTTCAAGGCTTAATTGCGTCTCTACTTTTGTAAGTTGTCTGTAAACAATTGCGCGGTCCAATGAGCTTGCCTAGTTAACAACAATGCTCGAGATGTGCAGCGTTTTCTTAGCAAATAATTTTTTCAACAAGGATGAATCTACTTTTGAAATTTCATGTTCAATATAACTGAACAAGACGGCTAACTGACATTTTTGTGGCAAGTATGGATTATATGGGGTTTAGAAAACTAACTTTTTTTTATGTAGACCAAATTTATTAGAAGTTGCGCTGGTAATATAGCACTTAGTATACAAAAATGTTTACCACATAATTGTGTCTCTCTTGACATGCAAAAATTGTTTGTTTATCTAATTTTTGTGTGGTTTCCCAGCAATCTGAAAGTAAAAGAAGGAAATGTTTAAACTTATTTAACATGTCTGCTGGGGGGGATGAGGAACCCTGAGCTTAGAGTCTAAGAGTAGAGATATTTTTATAAGAATTATTAGTGTCCGGCCAAAAGATGCTAAATTGTAAATTCAGAAAATATCACGTCACCCTTCATTTACGCAAATTCAAATTATACGGCCATTACACAGAAATTTTATTAGAATTTTATGTCAGTGTTTTAGGGTACGAAAGAGCTATCATAGCAGGTCATATTGTGCATTTCCAGCACTGATTTTGAAGGTCCTTCTTTAGTCCCGGAAAGTCCATTAACCATTCAAATTACAAAAAGGTAAAAAATTATATCCAGCTGATCACCATGACAACCAGCCATATTCCTTCTCTCGTTGTTGACAACAGAGCCAAATATGTTACACGTGGTTTCTGAGTCGCAAGCTTTCACTAAGTTAATGATGTCATTCTTACTTACAACGAAGCTATTTCTTCGATCTTTTTCCACATATCCTTTGATAATAGCCCCACCTGAGGTGCCACCTAGGTTGAAGTAAGTAAATTCTCTCTTTTTGTGAATGCTCGCTCTTTCAACGTGTCGCTATATCCGAAGTTTCTAACTGTTGAATAGTCTCAGTAGAATAGTGATAAGCGCCATTGCTGATCAAATACGTCTTTTCTCCAGTTTGGACCAATAATATTCACCATCAAGAGCTCACAGGCCAAAAAGGGGTTTTTTCTTTCGAAGCAGCGGCATTCTTCGAAGCCGTTCTTATGGCAGTCAAATGTTTCCTGATGTTCTTTCTGTTTTGGTTTCATCCGTCTTTTACTTGTCTTGACACCTTGTTTAATATATATATTTTTTTTACCAGCATGCTGGGTTGTGGGTGGCATACTTATAAGAAATAGGCGCTTTGATCCCTCGTCAGTCTTTGTTCCAGAAACTGCAGTTGAAATACACTCGGAGTCTTGTAGGCCGATTTTAAATGCCAGTCGATATATTGACTGTAGACAATACTTCAGATGGTTTCGGTTAGTATTTCATTTCTCGCGTGGGAGAAACGATATTTGTATGAGGTAAAATGCCGAAAAACGCAGTCGGCGCAAGGTTATCTTCATGCGAGGTTAAATCAATCCTCTTTTTTTTTTCAATAAAATCTCCTCTTCTGGGGCGATGCGTCAACAAACGGGTTCAGAAGATTAGTATCCAAATTTCACCTATCTCAGTAATTTTTTCATTGGCAAGTAATAATTTTCTGACGTACTCTGAAAAAAAAAATATCTTTAAATGAAAACAAAGAGAAAAAACTCTTAAAGTGAAGATATAGAGAATATATTTACCACGTTACGTTTAAACAGATTCACAGAAAGAAAAGATAGATAGGTAACAAAGATATTTAAAGTCTTGTTTTCATCTGCAATTATTCAGTGAAGGGGAAGATGAAGTTGAGATGGATCAGCTGAACGTAAACACAGATGGATGGGAGATTGCAGTTGACCGCCTGAACTTTCGCGAGCATATTGGCAGAGGGGCATTTGGTTCAGTGTGGCGAGCGCTACTGGGTCGTTCCCGTGGTAGACCTGGAAATCGTACAGTTGCTGCCAAGTGCTACCTACGTAAGTACTTTTTTTTTGTCTTTCTTTCATACAAAGCTTGATCAAACTATCCTTTATTAATTTTTTGTGTTTCATCTTAATAGAGAGCATTTTTCTTAAAACACGCTTTATTAACCTATTTGATACATAACAATAATAACTTAAAGCTATGCACTGTTAAAATGAATTATCAGCTGGCATGTCAAATAGTTAGCGGATGGTTCTCCGAGGGACCAGTCGTTAAGTCTTTTGTCATACAACGCCACAAACATTCAACAGAACACGAATTTCATTTGGAGTACTAGAAGCTGTAGAGGCAAACGCAAATTTATCGATCAAATTGCATTCAAGGGTATAAAAGCGGAAATACTACAATATTAAAAATTTCGGTCCACTTTCGCGCCACCTCCAATCACCCGCTGTTCACCTGCAACCTGATGTCGCATATTTTGCAAAGTTGCCCGCTTAGAAACTTTTGATGTGAAATCATGACTAGTGACCTCAGAGAAACCTAGAGAGGATGAGCCTTAAGCGAAAAAATTGGAGCCATATGCCCATCTGGTGGTGGTAGTATGATCTTCTTCTGTTGGAAAAAGCTGGAAATCATAATGCAGTCGAACCTGCATCAAGCGGCACCGTATTAAGCGGTTACCCTGTGATAAGGGGTCGGTTTTCAATGCCCCAAAATTTTCTTCACTACTCGTAGTACTTTTTATACCAAGCGATTTTGGTCACCAATTACTATGTCCCAACAGCCTATTTGTAATGTTCCCTACCTGCACTGAACGGTCAATAAAGCGGAAGTACTCAAATAAAATTAAGAATAATTTTTCAAGTAAAATTTAATCCAAGCTAATCTCCCGAAATCAATGTTAGAAGTATTTTGGAGCGAGGTCATGTATGTTAAGTGGTCCGTGATGGCATAGAATGGCGATTTTTAATTTTTATCAATAATACTCCTATTCCGTGGAACCTTTATTAAACGGTCGACCCGTGTATGACCGCTAAATACAGGTTGGACTGTCTCAAGCTTACAGAGTCAAATGAATTTACTATAACTCTGGAAATGCTTATGAGTCTATGTAACATTTAATGTGATAAAAGCAAGGATTATGTACCATATGAACAGTAGGGAACAAGAAGGCGCATATAGAGGATATTCTAAAAAAACCAATGGTCTCAAATGTCTATTCGACCGATTAGGTATTATAACAGGTGCGATTTCTAGGCTTAATTGCGTCTCTACTTTTGTGAGTTGTCTGTAAAATAATTGCGCGGTTCTATGAGCTTACCAGATGATAACAATTGCTCGGGAGTTTCGGTAAGTATGAATTTTATGGGGTTTAGAAGACGAAATTTAATTTGTCTTATGCAAACCAAATGCATTGTAATTTGCGCCGATAGTTTAACACCAAGTATACAATACTTGCAAAAGTGGATGTTCACCACATAAACAATTGTGTCTCTCATGACATGCAAATTTTTTTTTGTATATTTTATTTTTCGTGGTTTCCTAGCAATCTCCGGAGAGAAAGGAAGGAAGGCCCTGCTGAGAGAGATCGAGTTATTAAAACTCTTTGGAAGGGAGGGCCATGAAAATGTTGTTAAGTTCATTGGTTGTGTTACAGTTGGAGGTAATCAGCTATTGTTATGATTATAATCAGCTAATTCACAGTAACGATAAAAACATATCTGACGTCAACCAGTATTGCTTAGATGGTGCACTAATTCAAGGGTTATTTCCAGTTTTTCTCTCATCTTAAGAAATTTACTTCGCACTGTATGTAGGCCATTTTACTTGGAAGATTTAAGCTCTAAAATGTACATGCTAATTGTGATAATAGCTTTAACTTACGATGGCAAGTCTCTGTCTTTTTATCTGCCATCCCTATTTTTCTGTCTTTCTGTTTATCTGTCTGTCTGTCTGTCTGTCCATCTGTCTATGCGTTTGTCTCTATTTCTCTCCGCTGTGTGTCCATCCGTTTTCTATCTGCGTTTTTTCTTCTTTGAATTTCTCTCTCTGTCTCAGATATAACCTAATGTAAATGTAAAATGTAAAATGTAAAACTAGATAAACCATGTACATTTCAAACACATTTTGGAACTTCTGCACTGCTTGCCATATAACAATTTTCTTGTTTTTCCCTCTTAGCTCAGCCAATACTTATCATGGAGTACCTGTGGCGAGGTGACTTGCTGGGCTATCTCAGAAAATCCAGGGGTGTTTTCGACCAATATCATCATGGAGTCGGAAGGGTCGACCACTTGACAACGTATGACATGGTGCTGTTTGCTAAACAGATCGCACATGGTATGACTTTCCTCGCGTCCAGAGGGGTAAGTGCTCGAACTCTTCCGGGTTGTGGTCCTGCATGTGTTAAAATGGCATGACTTGCAAATCGTGAGTAGAATACGCTGTACGGCTAAAAAGATCCAGCAAATTAGAATCACTATTCCACCGAGAAATGGTCTGACATTAGCATGATGTTAAACTTTCTACCTATATTTAATTTTTTTATTCTATGTAGTTTATCAAAGTCCCTTTTATCAGATCATATCATTTTTTTTTCGATTTCAGATAATTCATCGCGATCTTGCAGCTCGTAACATCCTTCTTGATGAGCATCGTGTCTGCAAGTTGACTGACTTTGGGCTCTCTTATCAGGATTTCAAATACGGCCCAGGAAATGCCAAGGGGGTAATTTTCAGAATTTCTTTATCATTCGGTCAATTTGTTTTGGGGCTGCTGGTATGGAGGATAAAAATGCGAAGAATTTAAATATTACTGTCCTCACAAACCTTTCTTTTCAGTTATACAGTTTTACTGCAAAAAAATATTTACCTTCAATGGGAAGCCGTTCTAAGCGTATCGAAACTTTCACAGAAAAAAAAATTGTGCCCAGGGAGTGAACACAGGAAATAAGAAAGCCGGAAGAGATATCGTTCTCTGAATAGCAAAGATACAAACTCGAAGGGCAAAGAAACACAGGAGATTTAAAGAAAAAGGAGTGTGTGAATTGTTTTCATAGAATTTGTACAAAGGTGTCTACTGCTCTTGACATTATCGTAAGTCCTCACATCACGGTTTTAATCTTATATGCAAAATATTTTAGAAGTTGTATACAAGGCTCTTTAGATGTCAGATGTCTATAGTATTTTGGTTACTCATCCAGGGATGTATCCCAATCAAATGGACTGCACCCGAGATTCTCTTTGGACATGTGGAACAACTGTCAACCAAAAGCGATGTGTACGTACTGTATTGGTTATTATCAACATATATTCCAAGAGTGAACATTTTTACGATTCTACCTTAACTTAGCGAGGAAAACTAGAATATTCAGTGCTCTATTGATCAGAGGGTCATTAGGAAACATCAAGCTGGGAAACAGCTGAGGTTACAGCTGTAGTATGAGACTTTACATGAATATTAAGTTTAACGAGCAATATCCAAAATCTGATTAGGATAAGAACAGACGGATGAAAGGATGAGTGGATAATCAAACAAATAAATATGGCGTTTTCTGTTAAGGAGGTTGCTTATGTCTTGATGGCATGTTTTTAAACATCCCAAGTATCTGAGTGATTATAATCTTTCTACCCCAGTTGAGATATATCGTCATCCTTCTATTTCTTTGACAGGTGGTCCTACGGCATCGTCCTGTATGAAATCTTCACTGTCGGTACTTAACTTGTTTGTTACTTTACATTCAGGAAATATACCTGCCGAGATTGCACGCACAATTACTAATTGACGAGTGATACCGAGCGAACAAAAGAGCATTGTACGATAGAGAAGTTGAAGCAGTACTCAATGTCACTGATAAATAAAATTATGACGATGCATAACAACTTGACATAAAACTTAAGTTTAAGTAGAACTGAAAGTATTTAGTACATTATTGAAAAACCTTAAATCCATCGCTACACTTAAATTTGTTTTTTTTACAGTACTCTTTCATCTGATGTAAAACCGAAATCTATTTCAGCAATTAATTGTCGTTTTCACATAAGAATCATTTCGATCGCCCTGAGAGGAATGAAAGTGATTACAACAAAAAGAGTGTGCTTTTTTGGCGAACAGAAAAAAAACATTATTTTTCCACAGGAGGCATTCCTTACGAAGGATGGTCTCAATCCACGACAATGAAAAAAATCGAAGAAGGTTATCGTCTGCCAAAGCCTGAACATATCGACGACAGTTTGTAAGTGTTGCTTCCTCTGTGTGGAATGTTATATAAGTCAAAAGCAATATCGATTGCTGCTGTGGTCAGGTGTTTTTGATACTCTTGGTCTGAATAAGAAGTCTTCCTAAGAAATTAATCTTATCTTGTCAATACAAAAATTTAAATAAAAAGTTGTTGAGTCAAATAAAGAATACGGTGGGTTTTTCATCACAGAATTCGTTTGAGCTGCAATGTAATGAGATAAACTTAGCCTTTCAGTTATTTTTGTAACTAGTTGTGGTTTCTCAACTTTGCTACTTGCAATATTAATGCCTATCGCGGAATTACTGTGATCATATGTTCCTGTGTTTTTCTATAGATACGCGGTGATGTTAAACTGCTAGAAATACGAAAGCGCCAGCCGGCCACACTTTGTGAAGCTCTACCAAACAATGGATACATATATTAAAACAAAGGTTTGCCATACAGCGTCTAATTCAGGATATACTTCAGCAATTGAAATTGGTATCCTACCGAGTCAATTGCGAATTTCTTTTCACGTCAATGTGATGTCAAAACGCATTAACTACCCAGCCGCTAACAATTTGTGAATTCAGTTTCATCATGCAAGTACTAATGGTTCTTGTCTTTGTGATTGATATCTGATCTGCTCTTTTTTTTCTTTTTAGTGACTCATTTTTGGAATTTCTTTGTTGAATTTTTGAAATTCATTCGTTCAAGATTTTTTAACTCATGCAGTTCCTGATTACCTTCTAATCTTTTTCATAGACATATGTAGATATCTTTGACGATGACAAGTATGATCAGGATAAGTACAACTTTGTCGATGACCGTGGAGCTGTTGCAAACCCAGAAGATGCAGGACCGGACGAGCTAGGAGCAGCTGCAGCAAATCCCATCTGTGAAGTGGGTGAACACGGTGCTACGGCACATCCCTTTCTGGTTGCAATGGACGATGGCGCTACAGCTTTCCCTCTCGGAATTAACGTAGGAGACGAAGGAGCACCTGCAACAGATCCCGACCCTGATATGGGTGAACACGGTGCTACGGAAAATCCCTTTGTCATTGCAATAGACGATGGTGCTACAGCTTTCCCTTTCGCTATCAACGTACAAGATACAGGGGCAGCTGCAGCAAATCTAGCCCATGAAGTGGGTAAGCACGGTGCTGCTGCACATTCCTTCGTGGTTGCAATTGACGATGGTGCTACAGCTTTCCCCTTCGCTATTAACTTACAAGACAAAGGGGCAGCTGCAGCAAATCTCGCCCATGAAGTGGGTAAGCATGGTGCCACTGCACATCCCTTTGTGGTTGCAAATGACGATGGTGCTACAGCCTTCCCCTTCGCTATTAACTTACAAAACAAAGAGGCAGCCGCAGGAAATCTCGCGCGTGAAGTGGGTAAGCACGGCGCTACGGCACATCCCTCTATGGTTGGAATTGACGATGGTGCTACAGCTTTCACTCTCGGAATCAAAGTAGAAGAAGAAGGTTGCGCAGCATACCCTTTTGAGAGTGATAAGAAAGATATGGATGCCCAAGCGTACCCTTTGGAGAGTGATACTTTACCATATCTTAGCGAGAACGAGGAAGAAGATGTTGATGACTCCGAGTGCCCTATTGCGATTGAGGAAGAAGAAATTGATGACTACGAGTGCCCTCTTGTGATTGAGGAAGAAGAAATTGATCCTTTACCATCCTCCCTGGTGATGGACCAAAACGGTCTAGATGCTTCAGTATGTCCCCTTGTGACTGACGAAGAAAATTCTGATTCTTTAGCATGCCCCCTTATGGGTGAGGAAGAAGATTCCAATAACTCAGCATGCTCCCCTGTAACTGGGGAAGAAGATTTCGAAGCCACAGGAAGCCTTTCTGTTACTGAAAAAGAAGATCCTAACTCTTTAGCACGCTCCGCAAATGAGGTGAACACCTCACCATTCCCTTGTGTGATGGAGGAAGAAGATCTTGATTCTTTAGAATACAATCCCCTGATCGAAAAAGAAGGCCACAGTGATTCCGTCATCCCTCCAGATATTCAAATTGATGACGAAGAAGGTGTAACAAGTGAACCTGAAAATGACGTTGGTTATGAAGGTGCTGTAGCAGTTCAATCTGAAAAGGAGGCAGTAGAAGAAGAACCTGAGACTTGCCAACTAGAGTACACGAAGGATGAACAAGACGATCTTGTAAACTATATGGACGACCAAAGTGATGCTGTAGACCTTCTTGACGGGGAGGCTGGCGTACAAGAGTATGATGGTAATCATCTTACTGCTGCAGATAAAGACGAAACTGGAAGTGACGAAGACGAGGAGTCATCTGAAGTAATTCCTTTTGTGCAGGACTGAGGCTTAGTAGCAGAATTGCTGAACCTCCAAGGTTGTAGTCTTTTAACACTCTGTGGTAATTTGTAGTTTAGATTTCGAGAAGTTCAGCCTCAATATTTCATAGCTTTTGATTTTAAGATGTAGTTTCTATCGTACTTTTACTTTATTAATGCTTTGGTAGTGATGATAACCATTTTCATAGTTTATAAATGGAGGTTAGATGGAATTTTCTTGGAAAAAAAAAAACTTGTTTATTTACTTCACTTTTGCATTTCTTAGTTTACCGTTTATTCGCTTGGTGCACTTGTCAGTGCTTTGTTGTTATTGACTGTAGGCTGATAGAGACAAGAAAAAAAAAAGAAAAAGAAATTGGTGTTAAGATAATTTTTATAACTGATCTAGTCAGAAATTTTGCGTAAATTTGTGAGTTTTGTTCCTAGTATAAGTAATATTTCTTAATTTTTTTGTAAGTGCATTGAAGAGAAGAACAATAATGGACATGTTGATCTCTCCCAAGTCACAATGAATATTTACCCTGTTAGGAATAATTAAATTGTTGTAAAGCACTCTCTAAATGCTTCAGTAAACTTATATAAGCTAAACTCGTTTCGTTTACTCCATTCGTTGCAGCAAAATTGCTGGTTCGGATCAGACCACTTTAAGTAAAACAAAGGCATATGCGCATAAAATGTCATTAATAAGAGTAGAGACAAAAGGGAGAAAAAGAGTGGGGCGAGGAAATCTAACTGTACATCTGATGGACACAATAAACTAAAATGACATTTAGGCTCCTTCAAAACACAGTCGAGCCAATATAACAATGGATTCTCATTCAATCATTTTTCAATTTTGTTTTTGCCACGAGCACTTACATATAAAGCTAACATTGCCTAACCTATTACTTCAATTGTCATCGTGGGGAGAACTGTGCTGATTTTGTAGAGAAACAGGCAATTGCGGTTATTTTCTTACTATTTTTCGTTGTGTTTCTTGACATGAGCAAGGCCTTTGCCAAGATTAACGATGGCATTTCGGTGTGGCTTAGTTCATCATTAATCCATCTGATAGACAACAAGTAGTGCTCATAAATTCTGAGTTCTCTGACCCTCTGGTCTTTGAATCCAGAGTGCCACAAGCGGTTGTTCCATGACTTGTCTTATTCAGAATATATGTAAATGACTTTTCATATGCCCCTCAATCTTATTTTACTGAATATTATTGGATGATGCTAAACTTCAGATTTCTTTCCCAGTTCAAGGCTGGGCAAAGACAATAATTTTTTCTGAGAATTGGAGTGTCCTTTAAATTAAAGTGAAGTAAAACCACGATCGTCGATAAAAGATCAGTAGGGACTCTGACGTCGATCTATACAATTTTGGTTCATGTCTTTTATTTCGGTATTTGTCTATTTGGCTGTTGAGGATACGTTGTAGGAAGTATTTATCGTTTAGATAGGATTTTGAAATTTTTGTACACGAAATTAAATTTAAGTATGTTTTTATTTGAACCTCCCGAAAATCTGACATATTTCGACCCACTCAAAATGAATATAAAGAACCCAAAAGTAATCACTAAAACGTAACTTCGCTCATCCTTCTCCATTCACCTCCACGGGATTTGCGCCCAAAAAAGTTGAGACTGTTGCAGGAATAAATTAATCAAAATCATCTTTTTGCATCATTTTATCTCATAGTATTAAAGTATACACTAAAACAAATAGTCATTTAAGTGCGGTGGCAAGAGGTGGGTGTTTACATCTCCGCTTCGCAGCTTGGTAAATATCCACCTCTAGTTAAATCTACCTCGGTGAAGAGTTAAGAAATAATAAACATTTGATAAATTTCCAGTGTAGCGATTAGAATCGCAACTTATCGTGATAATGCAAACATTTCAGAAAAGACAACATTGGAAAATGAATCATTTTTCTATCCTTATCTTGTAAAATTAATGTCAATAAAGGAAATATTAATAAATTTGAAAGGTCTTGGCTGGCCACCAAACACCAGCACACGCACAGCAATAACTAAAGTGTGTCAATAATCATATATTATTACCCTTGGTGTTATCAAAACAAGCAGGCTGACATATCTGTCAACCAAAAACGGTCTATTTATGCGACTAAGAATAAAGTATTTGAAAGCCTGATGACCCAATTTGCCATTCTCTTGCTAAATATTATAACAGATACTAATAAGTAAACACGTAATACCTCTTGAAAACCGTCAGGAGACGGATTGTCCCTTTCTGTGTGAGCGTAACCGGTTTTCATGACTAAGCTGTTGAGTCATTCATCACGACCTTAAAACCAAGACTATTGCCAAAATGGCCTAGAGTATATTCTAGAGCTCGAGTGAATGATTTATTTGTGATACATCATTACACATTCCACGCTTTGTTTTTGGAAGCAGATGTGAACTGTTTGTGGAAAAAAAAAAATTTGTTGAACATTGATAAGGGCTGAGACGTGCGTTTGTGTTTTCATCATAAAGTTAAAGTTCAAGAGAACTTAAAGTTTGGCTAAATCTCGTTTTTTATTATTCTCGAATTTACTAATACCAAAATATAAGCCATTTAATTACCAATCAGCCATTTTTGTGGCTTCCTCAATTTGCGAGATGTTTAATTTAGTCTTATTTGATATTCAAGCATGACGCATTTTAAAATAAAGGTTAGACATATTCATCTTGAGGTTTTTTCCTCCTGATTGTGGGGAAAAGGCAGCTGAAAGAGGCCAAAAATGCAAAAGAAAGCAGTGGTTCAGTGTGACTGTATGTATAGAGAAGTCAGCAATAACTGAGGCGGCGAAAAAGGAAAAGAAAATAACAACCTTACTTGTTTAAAAGCGCCGCCGGCTATAGGACTAAAGGGGCCGCACAAATCTACGAGGTAGACTCTTTTAAGGTTTTATTCGACAAAGTTGCTTCGCACTTCGCTGAAAACGGTTTGTTTAGTCAATATGCGAGTTATTAGATTTTCGTATGAGAGAACAGGGCACATCGAGCAAAGACAAGTCCACAATTAACGTTTATTTATTAATTTGTTTATGCATCGGCGATCTTTACATAAATATTAGAAACCCGTCCAAAATAGATAGAAAGAATCAATTCTCAATCAATATTTCATTGTATTTCATGGCAAAAAAGAGAGACTAATTGATGTTATGTCTTCTTATTCTCCTTCCTGAGAACATGGAAAAGAAAAAGAAATTTGTATTCCTCCTCATATTGCAATAGAGTTTTCGACTCTGTAAGTGCAATTGCTTGTCAGCTTTCAATGATTCCTTATTGATTAATATAAAAATTCGCAAAAAATTATTTCTTTAAGGACACGGAAGATTTTCCAAATAAGTACAGGCGACCTCGAATCACGAACAACAACAAAACGCCCTGGCTGTGTCCTTTACTGCCTTTCTCACTTCTGTGATTTTCCAACAGTAAAGAAAGGGATTCAGAGCTGAGTTCAGATAAACTAAAGTCTTCGTAAAGAGCCACAGAGCATGAATTGCTGATCCACTAAGTACTGTATGTCTCAATATCGACACAATTATAAAAGGGGTGTAGCATGCCACTAAAGCCAACTGCACCCAAAATATGCTGAAAACTGTTTTCTGATATTGTTTGATGTTTAGTTGAACTCTTCCGTTTAATCTTTGTTTTGATGAACCTTTTGCTGTCCATGCACGTACTCTTCCCCTTCCTGTACCTTTTACTCCTGCTCCTTCTTCTGTGGCTGTTCTTGTCCCCGTTATTGCGCCTGCTTCATCTTTTCCTGCTCCTATATCTTCTCCTGCATTTGACCGTCCTTCGCCAGGGTTGTCTTCTACTTCAGCCTGGTACCGCTGTAATCTCAGGTGGATCTTTACGTAGCAAAACACGGAAGTAACCAGAGATACCACAACGGCCACAAAAGCAACAATCTCCGAAACCGTTTGACTCCAGACACGAACCAATCCGCATAAAACAGCAATTATCCAGCATAAAAGTATAACAGCTTGAGTTCGCTTTAGTGTCACAACTTGTCTGTATCTCAGCCTAAATAACACAACAAGAAGTCTGTCAACACTGATAGCTGTTGATATCAGTAGTCACTCCAAACAAAACATAGTTGGATATACAAACAACCTCTTCGACGTAATACACAATATCTATGTCGGTGTTGCCAAGATCAATGTAAAGAAATAAAACAGTCACGAACAGAGGTTGTGAAAAAAGACCCACACAATGATCGGTAGCGGCTAGACATTCAAACAAGACCTTTGCAGCGGGATGCAAAGAGGACACTTTATAAAATGTTAATAGAAGCAGACCATTACCAAGAGATGCAGTGAAGGAGAGGACAATGTTGAAAGCGAGGAGAAATGCTACTACTCCAATTGGTAATTGTGAAAATAACTGACTTGTGAGGGTCGCCATTGGCGCTCACGTTCAGACTTGTGGCTCTGTCTTTCCCTCTTTTGGCAGCAAATGAACGTTTATCGGGCGATCCCTATTCGATATAAGAGTATTATTGTTTTGTCGAGAATTTTAACAGTTTCTATTGGATAAAAAACTCCTCCTGTTGTCTGATTTTCCGATGACAAATGTCACAGCTATAATTAGACTTGTTTTTAACTCTTTTGTGTTTTATTCATATTCTTTGAATTTTCATCATGTTTAGTAAGCAGGTGCCACATTTATTTAACATACTAAATGACGTAGAATCTGTGAATTGTTTTTCGCCAATACTTTGTAAAGCTTTCTCAACAAGTCAGCTTTTCTTTTCAGTTCCTGACCCATGTGTGTCTTTGCCCTTCTTAGCTAAGCTCGTTTTGTTTTTAAGGTAACATATTTGTGGTTCTTTTATGATAAGCAAGTGCTTTTTAGATGAAAAAATTTGCATAATATACTTATGTTAAGGAACATCGTGGTAAATTTTCATAAATAAAGACATCATTGAGCTTCAAACAACAACAAAACGCTCTGATTGTCTTCTTTACTGCAATTCTCACTTCTCTGAAAAATTAATTATTTTGCCACGAGTGTGTTCCCTAAATTCAGAACTCATTAGCCAGATCCAATTTGCCGGCACGTCAGGATATGTTAGTGAGTAGAGGTACTCTTTAACTTCGCGAAAAACATAAGCGCAAGGCTAAAAAATATTCGTGAAAATCTTAGCTCGATATTACTTTTTCCTCTGAATGAATTCGATTAGGGTTTAAGTTTAAAAGAGAAAACACAACTTTAAATTAATTAAATTTGCTTTGAAACGAGTTGGGTGTGGTGTGCGGAAAAAAGTGTTACACCGCAAATAGCCAGCTGAAAAGAAACAATTACCTCCATGCTTCTTTTGAAGTAAAAATGAAGAAATAAGCCACACGAAATATTGGAAAATCACCGCAGGAAAAGAAAACAAAATGGTATTGACCGAAAACCTTTCAACTATGTTTTTCTTGAATATAGAAAACCCCCTTCTGCAGTTGAAAGTCTTATTAAATTTGCTTTGAAACGAGTAGGCTGTGGTGTGCAGAAAAAGTGTTACCACCGCAAATAGCCAGCTGAAAAGAAACAATTACCTCCATCCTTCTTTTGAAGTAAAAATGAAGAAATAAGCCACACGAAATATTGGAAAATCACCATAGGAAAAGAAAAGAAAATGATATTGACCGAAAACCCTTCAAGCCTGTTTTTCTTGACTATAGAAAACTACCCTTCTGCAGTTGAAAGTCTTACATGGCTTGAGAGACTTAAACATCACCACCTGCTCATTTCGGAAACTATATTCTTTGGATGTTCAGTGTGGTGTTCAAGAGGAGAGTTCTCAACGCCTTTAGCAATGAAAGAGTGGTAACTGCTATAAAATAACATGGAGAACCTCACAGAAAATACAAACCAAACAAGAATTGATCAATTTCGTTGCTTCACGGGCGGATATGATCGAAGTCTTATTATGTTTGTTTCGTCATAGATCTTATAATTTCCATTGCAGCCATTGTGGGAAATGGTCTCATTCTTTTCCCTCTCTGCAAGATTTCTTCCCTTCATCAACCATCAAAATGTTTGTTCAGTAATCTTGCATGCACTGATATCACTGTTGGACTCAGTTTCCAGCCGTTTCATCTCCCTTACATAATTTCCCAAGAACACTCTGCAATTTGTTACCATGGCTCGCTCATCAACCGAACCTTGGGGGTCATTTTCTGTGGCGTCTCTGTCCTCACACTGACTGCAATAAGTACAGACAGACTTTTAGCGGTTTCACCAAGGTCAAGATATCGACAAATGGTAACTCTGTGGCGAGTAGTCCTTTGCTGGCTTGTTTGCATTACAAAAGGAATAACGAACCATTCTATCCTTCCTATTTATTTGATAATCAGTAACATGGGTGTAATTTTTTCGATGATGACTTCTACTTTCTGCTACATAGCATTTTACATAAAAAAAACTCCGCCGTCAAGAAGCTCAACTCCAAGCTTAAACAATCATTCCCAAATTGTGTGATACAAGTACATTTTTCAAAGATAAAAACATCGCAGAATGACGTGCTCATTGTTGAGTTGAATTAACAACTGAAAGATGGAAACTTAAAAGCCGCGCTTCAAAAAATTGCAATATCACTGTCATCATCTGAATCATCATCGCCAGATATCGTGATTTCAATTTCGTCGTCATCATCATCATCGTCATCGTCATCATCATCATTTTCATCATCATCGTCATCGACATCGTCATCTTCCTCGCCAACTTCGTCGGATTCCTAAGAGAAAAAAGGCATGGAGTCGTTATTTTATTGACCTACATCAAACACGTGTTGCACTAAGTGACGTGTTTTTGAAGTATGTTCCAAAAGTAATTTAAAGTTCATCTCTGCTTTAGTGCCAGGGGGCGCTATAGTCCACAACCTAACAAAGTGCAGGATTTTGTATGCAAATAAGGCACGAACCAATCACATAACCGAATCCGCCTCCAAGATGGCGGTTTCACTTCTCTTTGATTGGTCCGTTCCTACGAATATTGATGTGAAAGTCCTTAAGATTCTCATACCTGCTCGTCCTCGTCATCAGCCCTACGCAGCCGCCCGACTTCGTACACCCGGCAAACGCTTTCGTCGGTGCTGGCCTGATTCTAAAAAAGAACGTTACCGAATTTATGATATGAAATAATTCACGTGAACTGTTATGACATGATGACAAGATCTTTACGATGATAGTTTGCAACTTATGCAATCATGAAATGACAAGTAAAGCTAGTCAGATGGTTCGCATTGCCAAAGTTTCTCCCAGTTGTCGTGGCATGAGCTAGCTGGGATTACTGCTGGCTCCTGAGCTTGCAGTGCAGGCGTTATATTAGGGCGAGTTAACGTTAAGAAGTTCGCGATCGATTATTTCACCGGCCACGTTTGACTTAGAGTTTGAGTGGAAAGTGGAAGGAGGGGGCAGTGAAAGGCGAAAAGACGCTTGCTCGAAGAGGCTGTTAAAAAGCGAAACACCCCATGACTAATTGTGCCTCACCGCATTTTCGGAATTGAGCAAGTAACCGTAACCACAAGAAAAAGAAAAAAGAAAAAAAAAAGCGTAGAGCGGATGAGTGAAACTGTGAGGCAGTTTTTTTCAGCACAGAGACAAATGGCTTCGACGTAACCTTTTCCGAGGACACAGATATGAGCTGATATTCGCTGTATCCTATGTTCTTTGAGTGTAGCTTCCGTTAATCCCTTTGGCGATGTTTTTCCCATTTGATCGTAAACGGTACTTTGAAGCAGACACACTTCTGCACTCGAAGGTTTGTTTTATAATTAGTTTTAAAGCTAACCAGCATCTGAAATAGAAAGCTTTTGCTAAAAAAACCAGTGGGTAACACTGCCAGCAGATCTTTTCCAGTGACCAGTGTGGAAATTAAGACTTTTTGCTACCCTCGTACTGCGCGAGACACTCCATGTTCTGATGAAAACTTGAGAGATTCCCTTAATCTGTCTACAGCCGCTTCCTGCTCTAAAAAATTCGGTTTTTCTAGGCAGCTTCCTCGTGAATGAAATCGGAATTGTCAATTACGCCTTCGAAAGAGTTCACCCTCTTTTGTTTTTCCCGCAAGATAATCATGAAGCAGTTTGGCTAGTGATTGACAAGTAGAGCTAAACCGCACCAATCGGCTCAGGTCTTACAATCAAGATAAATTGAATTTAATGTTTGATAGAAATCACAAGAATCCTCTTACCTCTGAAGAAGTGTCGGAGAAGAGGGAGAAAAAAAGAGAAGAGAGGAAGTTAAGTAGGGGCGGGAGAGGAAGAGGATGGGAATGAAAGAAGAAGGATGGAAGGGAGGAAAACAAAACAAGGCAGAGGTTTCCGATTTTTAAGCTTACCTCAATAACGGCTACAAAGCTGTCAGTTATATCGGTACACAAATCAAATATTGTCTTCTTAACGTCGATTGTAGCTGTTTGAAAGCAATTGAAATTTCCAACATCATTTTCTCACTCATTTCGTAAACGTCAAGATATTTCAAATTAACTGATAACGAGCGCCAAACAAAATTTCTATTAAAGTTTGTAGCAAGCCATCCTGCTCACCTATTGGTTTATAATCTGTTGCGTCAAAGGTCCTGAACGAGGTCTCGTACGGTCCAAGGAGCCTGGAAGGTAGCGGTATTTCCAAAGGATCCGAAAGATGTTTTACTATAAAATACGGAAGAACAAATACCGCTCCCTTCAGTCCAGAATTCATTTTTTTTTTCATTTTTAGAGATATCAGAGGCTCCGAGGGACTTTCCCCTGAGGGCCCAGTTATGTAAAGGGCGGATAACGCTATCCGACGGATAGAGTTTTATCTAATGGATAGCGCTATCCAACCTTCGAAAGACTGGAGCTGGAAGTTTTAGGGTTATGAGTGGAATAAAAGAGCTAGAGCTCTTTCACTTTTCCAAACACCGCAAAAGTTGCTAAATAATTGATGAAAAATTTCCTTACGCAATTTTGGATGTCTGTAAACTGCTAAAAACCTATGGAACCATAATCCCGGGTGAGTATTCTGTGCTCTCAATTTGAATTTGAATATCGAGATGACATATAGATCGCAACTAAAAGCTCACGACTTGGACGCACTAAAACCTCAATGTTGGGTCTGGTTTCCTTCGTAAAAAATTAATAAAGTATTAACAAATTTGAGAAGTGCGTAAACAAGTAAACATGAAATTACCCCCATACATGACGTCACCACTGTTATTGAAGATCACGTGACATTGATCTAGTGAAGGACATGTGTCCAGTAAATGGAAAGAGCGAAGATCCCACTGTTTTTAGCGTCAAGGATTATTGGCAAAGCAAAAGGCACACGCTTTATTTGAAATGAGTTGCTTTGGACATTCTCAGGGGTTAGTGTCACAAGAAACAGTAGTGCTTCGTCAGTTGTGAGGGCGGGGAAATAAGATAGTTTGGTTTTATCGACTAGGTTGATGATGTAAATTGGCCAGCAAATCACCAAGGATATTCAGACATAAGTTTATACTCCGTGGATCAGTCAGGTGACTGTGTATTGCTTCACGAAAACGCTCAAGATGAGGAAACAATAAACTTTTCTTATGAAATAATAGTCCTTGATATCTATCTCTCTCCCAATTCACTGTCAAAGTAAGAAGAAGGAGGTAGAGTGATTTTTCGAGATCCGTGAAAGGCCGACGTTGTGTTCCCTTATTTTCGTGAATCTGGACTCACTGCTTTACAGTATAGCATTGGCTCGTTCTTTAAAAACGATAAAAAGGATACAATCTCTGAATTGATGATAATCTCCAGCCCGGAGGGATGAAAAACGCCGCTGACAAAGTTGTTAAACTTGTCAAACTTGTGTATAACCCGTTTGCCTTTGACATCCCATAATACACCGTCGTTCAGTACCAGGTCGTCCGTGGGATTAAAGGGGGGAGGTTCTTTGAGTAGTTGTTAGTGTTGTTGGAATCGTGCAGAGTTAGTACCCGCTGACCTGTCGCAGTGTCGTAAATCTGATGGTTGAATATAATCTAGTGAATAATATCACCACACTCTAACTGCATTCTAATGCTCGTTGTTATCGAGGAAGAAAAAGGGGGTTTTGGCGCAGAAGTACCACAAGCAATAAACGACAAAAAAAGAAAAAAAAACCTGAATTAAATACAAAATAAATAAATCTCGAGTTCGGCGCCTTAAAGTTTGACTAATGTTTCAAAAGACGCATTTCAACCGGGTGACGTGAAAGAAAAACCAAAGTTATTTGTGAAGCATATCAAAATATCAAATCAAAAAAATATCAAACACAGCCAAGAGGCCTCAGAACAAGTAAACTGAGGCGCAGAGAGCTGATCTTGGCCATGAAGTCTGGGCAAAAAATTCCTCTTGAAAGTCCGTGTATTCGAGACAAAAAACGATCTCGCACAAACTTGGGCGAAATTAGCGATTCTATCATCCTTGCTGTCCCGTGTTCACGCACTAGCAATTTCGCTGATCAATTTTTCCTTTTGTAAATGTCCTAAATGAACAGCGACAATTTGTCAAACTGAGGCTACTCGCGATGTATTTGGAATTGAAAATGCATCACATGTCTTGAACTCACATGCGCAGTAGCGTCGTGTGTGCCAATAATTCTGTCTTCTGATAAATTACTAAACTTTACCCAAGTGTCCTCGCTAAATGGATGTCTGAGCCAAAGAGAAACAAATAAAATTATAAAGTAAATAGCACTTTTTATCAAATAGAGAGATAAATGTAACGACGAAACATTACAGTTCGCCTACTGTCACCGTGTCATTAACACCAATCCGATTACAGGATACGAGCCATGATATACACCTAAATTATTTCCCATTTTGCTTGTTTTATCTTGAGCGTTGATTGCCGCAGGTGAATTAAGTTGGAGTCATTGCTCGTCTCCTGTAATTTATGAAATTAGTTTGTCTAAGTGTCTTTTGTAAAAGTTGTAGCTCTGAAAGAACAATGTAAAACTTTTTTTTTCTATTTCAGCGATCCTCAAGTCAATAAAAATTAATGGTAAAACATAGTAAAGTATGTGTCTGTTTTATGTTTCTGCGACAAACATTGCAGTTTGTTAAAGGTGAGATACAAATAAACCAAGCAGAGACACAAACAAGGACGTGCCTATCAGATGCACTAGTGGTACCAATCAAACAGGTTTTCAAGTTCAAAGACTTACTTCATTTCGAAAACATCTCCAAATGACCAAAGAGCACAGGGAGGCAAAGCAGACGAAGATGACGTCAATAAAAGTTCGCGGTCCTAAAAATTGAAGAATTAAATACAGAATGACAATTTCAGTGATAAATGAATTCGTGAACACAACCTGAAAGGGTCACATAAGCCTTAGAAAGGTTCATAACGTTGCGAAACGCGCTGCAAAACTGATGAATAAAGAGGGTTGATTGGTTTCAGCGAAAGATATGGAAACTAAACAGTTAACAAGAAGACTGGATTTGACCGAACGTTAAGTAATTTAAAAGCAATAGAGGAGCTGCCTTGTTTGTGTGGATGTGGAACGAAATCGAACATCGAACATAACTTGTTACCATTTGACTGTTGATGGATTGGGGAAGGGAGGGGTGGGTGCGCCCCCCAAAAAACGTGAAAAACATTAATGAAACTTTCGACCTGTTCGAAGTAGAAAGAAAGGTATTTTTAACTATATGAGGAGGGAAACTTCCATGTTGTACTCTTACTTTTGAACATTGGCACATGGAAATTGCTCTGTCTGCGCTACAGAGATAAGTCGCCTCTTCCTGCAAAAGATCATTTTTTAAAAATAAATACGTAAAATAAAAAAGGACATGAATAATCATGCACTGAACGGTTTAAATCCAAAAAAGAACAACAAAAAAAAAAAAGAAAAGAAAAGAAGGAATAGGTATGATACAATCGACAACTTAACTTGTCACAATCAACGACTAATTCAAACACATATAGCTATTTCAAAAAAGTTGGCGTTTGACTTGAAATCAAAAGGTGTAAATTGAGTTTTGTACCTGTCCAGTCATTAAGTTGTATTCCTTCAACTCGCCTATTTGTGTTCCAAGTAAAACAGACTTGCCATCGGGCTGAGGAGAAAAAGTAAAAACTTAGGTACTACGTTTACATGACCTCATAAAAGCTACTGCTTTTTTTTTAAACTATAGTAAGGATAATTCTTACGGGTAGAAAAAAAAAAAACATAATTTCCAGTTTACTACGAATCAGCCAAATGTAAACGACACCAAGAAGAGGTTCAAACCGTTTGACTTCTAAGAGTGACCAGCGTCTAATTTCTCTTTACAATATCACTCCTTGAATCAAACATTAGGATCACGTGAATAACAGTGACCAGAGTCTAATTTCTCTTTACAATATCACTCCTTGAATCAAACATTATGATCACGTGAATAACAGTGACCAGAGTCTAATTTCTCTTTACAATATCACTCCTTGAATCAAACATTAGGATCACGTGAATAACAGTGACCAGCCTCTAATTTCTCTTTACAATATCACTCCTTGAATCAAACATTATGATCACGTGAATAACAGTGACCAGCGTCTAATTTCTCTTTACAATATCACTCCTTGAATCAAACATTAGGATTACGTGAATAACAGTGACCAGCGTCCAATTTCTCTTTACAATATCACTCCTTGAATCAAACATTAGGATCACGTGAATAACAGAGACCAGCGTCTAATTTCTCTTTACAATATCACTCCTTGAATCAAACATTAGGATCACGTGAATAACAGTGACCAGCGTCTAATTTCTCTTTACAATATCACTCCTTGAATCAAACATTAGGATCACGTGAATAACAGTGACCAGCGTCTAATTTCTCTTTACAATATCACTCCTTGAATCAAACCTTAGGATCACGTGAATAACAGTGACCAGCGTCTAATTTCTCTTTACAATATCACTCCTTGAATCAAACATTAGGATCACGTGAATAACAGTGACCAGCGTCTAATTTCTCTCTACAATATCACTCCTTGAATCAAACATTATGATCACGTGAATAACAGTGACCAGAGTCTAATTTCTCTTTACAATATCACTCCTTGAATAAAACATTAGGATCACGTGAATAACAGTGACCAGCGTCTAATTTCTCTCTACAATATCACTCCTTGAATCAAACATTAGGATCACGTGAATAACAGTGACCAGCGTCTAATTTCTCTTTACAATATCACTCCTTGAATCAAACATTAGGATCACGTGAATAACAGTGACCAGCGTCTAACTTCTCTTTACAATATCACTCCTTGAAGCAAACATTATGATCACGTGAATAAGAGTGACCAGCGTCTAATTTCTCTTTACAATATCACTCTTTGAATCAAACATTAGGATCACGAGAACAAAGAAAATGATCACCAAATAAGAAGCTCTTGATTTTTTAAACAAATTCTCTTTGTCAGCACCTTAGGGATTACATAGAGAACAGTAAGGAGAATATGCATACTGATGTTAGCATGTAAAGGGTCAAGCCCTGAAGATACATTTTTGAAGAGTAAATTTGATGTCTGAAGAAGTATTACGGTTCGTTCATCGTAAAAAAAATTTTAAAAAATCGGTATTCAGTTTCAATTGGTTTTAATTTTCTTCACTCTCGGGAACCGGTCTTTATTTATCACTTGGTGAGAAGGGTAGGTAAAATTTTTGGGGATCCCACGGTTTTTAGGGGGGGGAGCGAAGGGGGATCAGTCGTCTTTAACAGAGCTTAGAGGAGCAACTATAGAATTGACTGCCAATGAGGTGGCATCATTACAATACTACAGAATTTTAAGCGGGGATCAGGTGTATTTTATGGTGAAACAAAAAGAATACTCCGATCCCCCGCCCCACTCCCTTGGAGGAAAATTGACAGGCCCCTTCTTAAGTTTACTTCAACTGCTTCGTGTTTGCCAAATTTAGCCAACCAGGATCTTTTCTATCCTTGGGAGTGGTTAGTCCTCGAAATCAGTTATAGATCTTAAAAATCTCATTGAATGTGGTAACAGAGAGACTTACTGCAAAACATGCACATGTAAAGAAGCTGTTTTCTTCAGTATCGCGAATGGCCCTGAGCGGTTTAAATCTAATGGAGAAAAACACAGTTAGACACAACCGAGAACTAAACTTAACATAATCAAAGACTAATTGTTAAACTTCGTCGGTAAAATGCGTCAGAATTCTGTAGAGGAACATCATCTTGAACATTATCTTGAGCAAACTTAGCATATTCGAATCGTTTCCTTGAGTCCAAACCTATCTGCTAATAAAACTGAAAATAAAAGACTTCAAAAGGAGATCAACTAGTGTCACGTCCTTGCACGTGATAAACTCCACTTCTTTTGGTCGACGCGAAGACGATAAGCCGGCGCTTTTGAAAAACACGAAAAATCCACTCTGTTCAGAGATTATGGAAACCTCCGTCACCTGTGTTCAGAAATACCGTTTACGTGTGGACAGGGGTCTGAGAATCAGGTTACAATGATTCTGTTAAAAAAACATTAAGAATTTCTAATAAAGCGATACGAAGTACAAATAAGGCATCTCCTACCTTCCGTACACAAACCGTCTGTTTAGTCTGGCGCCGTTAAATCCGCCATGACGCGGAATCACCTTCAGGTGGGAAAACATTTTTCAAGATTGAGTACAGATATATGTTGAGGGAGATCACTCTGGAATAGGAGCTGACACGAGTATCAAAACGACCTATTATGATGATGAGATAAGTGTTTCCTTTGTCCGCCACCGTGGCAAAATAGTTTTGTTTGAAGCTAAGAACAATAGCAATATACATACTTCTCTTCGCTTTAACCTCGTCGTCATGTTCGATGGTGCGTAATATCTGTACTTTGGTTCAGGGCATTTGTGGGGTCTGACGATAGACAAATCGGAATAAGTTGATTGTTTTAAATAAACGGGCAAACGTTCGGAGAAACAGTTAAAAAAAAGGAAACAAATACCTAAAAACAGTAAGGGAGTGTGAAAAAAAAACCAAACAAAACAAGAGAAAGTCTATTCGTCTAGTGACCTAGAAAACCTTGTAGGCAAGAAATAATTCTTACTCACCTACCGGTCTACCAGGAGGAGCTTAGGGTTTCACAAACCCTTTATATAATTCTTAATAAAGAAACCACAACTTTTAGTTTGCAAGACATGTTTCGACATTCTTATGTCATCTTCAGTTGTAAATGCGATTTTAACGGTTGTACATTTGAATTTATATGAAATTACGTTACAAATTACGTATTGTTTACGTACGATTTGAATATTAAATACGAAAAAACGTGACAAAGCACGTGCTAGATGGGGAAAGAAGGAGAAAAGAAAAATAATGATAATCATAAGAAAAATTATTATGATAACAGAATCAAAAGGAAAGAGACAGCTCTAGATGCTTCAATTGCTGATTAAGGATGGGTTTGTCCCACTTAATATGCAATGCCTCTTTGATCTTAATTTCGTATTTCGAAGCGGCAGAATCTAAAATGGTGAAACATTCTGTACCACAAGAGTCGAGACAGGCCTTTGATGATTGTAGGTGCTTGTAAATGTGTGAAGTTTTTTCAGACAAGAGGTGCTCACGAACCCGTGTACAGATGTGGCGAGTGGTCTCACCAATATAACTGGCATTACAGCCAGCACACGAAAATTTATAAACGACACGCGAACGTAGACCTGGTGGTACTGAATCTTTCACACTGAACAAGTTTCTGAGCTTAAACGTATTGAAGACTAACTTAATATCTAAATCAGGTCTACAATAACGTTTCAGTAGTTGCCTTAACTTGGTTTGAGCGATGTCAGAAAACCGCCCAACATAAGGAAGTTTAAAATAATGCGAAGAAGGTTTTCCGGAGTTTAATGTGGCGTTATGCGTGGGAGAAGGATTATAGCTCTTGGCCAGATGCCTGGAGATAATCCTGTCTATGACGCTGGAAGGGAAACAATTTTTCCGTAGCAAGAAAATAAGTTTTTGTACATCCTTGTGGAAACCAACCCAGGAATTATTGATCTTATATACTCTGTCAACCAAAGTTCTTATTAAACCTAATTTGTACATCATAGGAGTGAAGCTAACGCTCGAAACGTTAAATTGGGAACTATAAACGGTGGCTAATTTACGTTATCAACTCAGTTTATAATACCAAATTACCTTCTTAAACTCTCCAAACAACAAAGCACCACAGTTCTTTAGAAACTTTGCACCTTTAAAATCTTAACAGGAGGCACTACGATACCATATTTAAGCAAGAGTGGAATGCGCATAAGAAACTCTTAATGAAACTACTGGCTATCCTCCAAACAAGCTGAAATACTTTTTCAGACGTTTTTGGCTCTAGCATACATGACTTACCGTATTAAGGAGAATGGAGGGCCAGCGGACACAGGATTGTTACACTGCGCATGCTGTTCGCGAAGATACCGCGTCACGATCATGTCCAACGTAGGAGGTGACGGTGGACGTGCAGGGCGAGAAAGATCGGAAGGTAGAAGCCGCTGACCAAAACAAACATGCACACAAAGAAATTAATCGACGTATCATAAACAATATTGCAACACAAAACATTAATAAAATAATAATATCGTAATAATCAACAAATTATTATCCTTTTCGACAAATAAATTTACACGAGATTAAAAAAAGACTCTTTCCATGAATTTCTTTGCTCTTATGGCAGGGGTGGGATAAGCACACGCCAAACTTATGATCAGCATTCAGATACAGTTATCCTGACCGCTCAATCATCTAAACATTGTTATTACCTTTCCTGTTGGTGTTCCAGGGTCGTTGAATCGGTACCGCGTCAGGGATGGAGTCCCGGGAGTGCTCACACCAGAGGAGGCCGTAGAAAGGCTTGAGGAGTGATTGAATCGAACCTGTGTACAGTGACATGGGACATGACGGTAAGCATACGGTTAGTCTTGTACGAAGAGATACGATTCACATTATGAGCCTGACTGCTTGCCCGCCTGGTTCACTTAATCGACCGATCGACTGACCGAACGAGCGAGCTCTAAGCTACTGAACGATTTACTGGTTGATTAGCTGATGGACGGACAAGCCGACTGACTGATAAACGAACAGCCGTAGTGACAGACTGACTGACTAACAAACTGACTGACGGGCTAATTGACTGACTGACGGACAGACGCAATGACAGACAGGCTGACTAACAAACTAACTGACTGACGTGCTGATTGACTGACTGACTGACGGACAGACGGAATGACTGACAGACTGATTGTTTGACTAATTGAATGACTGCCTGACAGAGACGGAATAACTGACAGACTGACAAACAAACCAACTGACTGACGGGCTGATTGACTGACAGACTAATAAAGGGGGCAAGTTTCTAAAGAAGCGCTGTGGTGCTGCGTCGGTGGGAGAGAATAACAAAGTAATTCAGTATTACCAACTGAGTTGATAACGTAAATTGGCCACCGTAAAGAGTTTAAAAGCTGACGTTTGTGGCGTTAACCCTACATCAGTCGCTATGACGAAGAGCTAACACTCGAAATGTCAGCTTTACCCTTTATGGTGGCCAATGTACGTTATCAACTCAGTTGATAATACTAAATTGACCGACAGACTGTCTAACGGACGGGCTGATCGACTGACTGACTGACTGGTAGATTGACAAGCTCAATCACTTACTAACGGCTGACTAACTAATGGACTGGTGGACAAAGGAATGGAATGATGAAATGAAGGACAGATGGACTGACTTAATTTGTGGATTCTTTTTCCTGTAAAAGAATTTGACAGAAGAATTTCAGAAAATCAAAGTGCTCTGTGTGCAAACTCGTGAATTGAAAAGAAAAGGTTGGAAGTAAATGTGGGTGAAAAGTGAAATTTACTGTCTTTCGCTGTAAATATTAGAAAATCAAGGCAATACTGTCTTAATGAAAACAATAACGATTCCCTCTTTATCAAATGAGACAAACGGGAACGAGTTTTGAGTGATATAACTAAGCCAAGCCTGCCACCGTCATTTTGGATCTTCGCCTGGGAAGATTTAAGTCACGTGCTAGGCAACGCATAATCAATAACAAGATAGAATTTCATTTCAGGCCTATTTATCAATTTTGTGGTGTGTAACTTTCGCATTTTAGTACGTTGTATGTATGTTGAATCTTCAAATTGTCTTGAAACTTAAAAGAAAATTGTTCTTTGAAAATTCACTGAAAATCGGTAGCTAAAATTGTTTGTTTAGGTGTTATTTGATTTTCGTGTTAACTTGTTATTTCGTCAGTCGCCGGCATCTTTTGTTGCTTCACACAGGAAAAACACACGCGACGAATCGTAATGATCAATTTTGTCCTCAATCTCACGCCATAACAGAAAAAGCTTTTGAACATCTGTAAACTCCAAGCGCTTCGCAGTAAGTGATATTTTCAATAAATCTTCGGATTGTTTTCAAGTTCAAGGATTGTAAATTACAATTTTATGAAAAACGAAGGTTGTTCTGTTATTTCAATGTGAATCCTTGCATGCCTGCCAGTCGCTGGCGCCGCTTGTTGAAACTAAAACGAAAAAAAAAAACTCTTTTAAGATTATCATTGGCTTCTTTTTCACCCCACCACTATTCTTAGCAACAAAGGTCGCCATTTCGTCTGTTTATTGCTCGCCAAAAACTATCAAATGCACTCAAAGGCCTAAAATCTAAAAAAAGTTTACAGGAATCGACCAATCGAGCGAGCGAGCGAGCGAGCGAATGGCATTCCCCACATCGTATCTATAACTCGCTCTTGCGCATGCGCGCAATTCACGAGTTAAAAAGGGACAAATTTGGTCATTTTCATCATAACCCGATCACGCAAACTCGTGCCATTATTAAATGACTTTAGAAAATGCGATCGCTGTTACGAGATGATTGTATTTTCCTCATGAATCAAGGGACCTTGTGATCACAGAATACACTTAACAACGACAACATGCACCACATACTTTCCTATTAGTAGGCGTGTAAAGCAGATTTGATTCAGGTTTTGGGTCAGGTAGATTGGCCTCTCTCCGTAAAACCTCTGCAGTCTCATGAAGTCCTAGTCCAAAAAAACCACACCTTTGATTAACAAATGAGCCAAACACCCTCAAGACTAGAACAAATTTAATTCGAGTGTTCAAAGTAATCTGGGACGCTTCGCCTTTGCTCTGCTAAGGGCTGTAATTGATCTAGACAACTCACGCCACCTTCTTAACCAATCAGATTCAAAACTAAAACCAGTTGCGATTTTGTCGCCCGCGTTTTCCCGCGCTTCAGAAGGTCGTTTATTTTTACCTTAAATTCTTATTGGCTCCACGTGATATTTTTCTTCGTTCTAATTGGTTGTTTTGATTGCTATATGACACTCAAAATAAGAAGCAGAGACTTAACTACAAAGAGGCTTTACAACAAAGATTATTCCTACTAAATTATAGAAATAATCCAGCTCTGCATAATTGTTGGACTGTCAGATGACTTGGGACTTTCGTTTCTAAATTTCAAGAGGGCGTTATGAAGCGGGGTGTGATCTAAAAAGAGGTTTAAAGGGAAATTCTTCAGTTTGTGATTCCGCCCCTCGACCTGATTTTCTCTTAATGCTCCTCGACGCTCCACAACAAACCTTGGGTTGTGAGGTGACTGTGAACCAGTTGTAAAAGCTCTTTTGCCGGATATGAAATATGAGTCTGCGCAACAACATCAGCCTAAGAAAGTAAAGGCTGATATTTAGTTATTGGGCTGTACAGGGTTTGAAAGTGTCCTACTTAAGAGAACGTCGAAATAAGTAAGAAAACCGACTCCACAGAAGCTACTGGGTAAGAGAAGTAAAAGGACAATTCAAACTCTAAAACTGTTAAATTTACACATGATTTCTTGCTGGGCTGTTCTATTAATGCTCTAGAAAGCATTAATTTCTTAATTTCCTCTTAACTTAAAAGTATTTTGATGAAAACCGATAGTGTGACTATCTTACCTACGATCAAATGTTTTCTTTTGGGAGGGGATGGCAGGGAAACTGAGGATGTCCCTCCTCCCCTCCTCTGAAAAACAGAGAAAGCCTGAAGGTAGTCTCGATGACCATCCATTTTTAAACAAGAAATACAAAGAAGTAGATTCTGATAAATTCTTCAAGTCCAAATCATCGATTGTTCATTATTTAAGCAAAACTTAAATAATCGAAATTAGACTTTACCGTACGTTTGCCGTTCAAACAAAAGTTTATGAGCTGTAAACTGTCGAGTAAAGACGCTGTTGAAGGTCTCCGCCCTCCCCTGTGTGAGACGATAGGTTGTGTCAATTACAAGTTCATACCTTGTTTATTCTAGACAGGGACGGGACTGCAGAGGACGTCGCCAGGGATTTACCAGTGACTCTTTCAAGTAGCTCGGCAGCATATTTGCAGAAAAGGGCGTGGTCAGAAGCATTATCCTCAATGATCGGCTCTCGCATCAAAACTGTCAACAAAATTCAAGACAAACGACATTGAGTCAACGTAAACGAAAGAAATGAAATGATGTTTTAGAAGGTAAACATGGCTGTAAATACGTCAAGATAGCTGGATATTTGGCGAGCTCTTTTTGGCGCTTTTGTGAACTGAGACGAAGAGTCTTGAACTAGACAAAAGCTCTTGACTGATTAAGTTGTTCAATGAAGGAATTACTACATAGCAAAATTATTCTGCTTATATAAGAATCAAGAATGACTTGTTTTCTTTTAAGCGCTGGAAAAGAAAGCCATCTGTGATGGTGAGTGCTCGTTTTACATTTGAAAACGTGTTTTGACCGTCCTCTATCGCTTTTAACGACTTCTTTGCCGACGTTGGCTAAACATTACAAACTTTGTAAGTCTTCGCAACGCAACCTTTTATCTTGCGCGAGATAAAAGCGTGATACCCCAAGCGGATAAGAGCTCAGGTATCTATCAGAACACAGGACTCGCTTCATCTTGCCCACGGGCACACCCAGTTGTATAATATACATGGTTGGACAAGTGTGAAGAAAGCACTGCGCAGTGCAATACTCACTTTGTAACTGGCCGCTGTTAAACAGCTGTAGTTTTCCAATGACTTGCCTAATCTTGTCGCTCCTCGATAAACCACATAACGCTTTACAAGCCAGAGCACGAATACAATCTGCATCAACCAATGGCGTTTTCACCATCAGTAAGGAGAGCAGAACCTTGATGCCATTACTGGCCCTGACACATCCCCACATCTTGGATAAGATGTCGTCGCTGCTTTTGAAAGCCGGCTTGGATTTCGACTGAAATTTTGCAACAGCTCCGCTAATCTGCAAACAATGAAGACAAAAGTAATCATCGCGGTGACGCCAAACACTACTTAAGCAGTTGAAAAAAAACCCTGAAAAAAATCAGGCCTGTACCGTAGTTAAACGGAAAAATGGAAAAACGGAAAAATGGAAAAAAGGAACAACGCACTCGGCCTGGTAGCTTAGCACCTTAAACACTAAGTACTTTTAAATTCAACAAATATTCCTAACGTTTGAGTAGCAATTCTTTAATGAGCTTTAATCAGCCTAAGACTGGGAGGAGAGCAGCGTTGAGGGAGGGGAGGGAGGGGGTTGAGGAACCGTGGAGAGGTAAACAAAGATTATTGTGTTGACTCCGATATTGACTCAACTTTACGCGACTTTGTCATTACCAAGTCAGTTACAAAATGAAGAATTTTCGCCTGCTCTACCAACAAACTACGCCTGTAACTCTGTTTCCTATTTGTTTTTGCTTGTTTGTTTTTGTTGTTGTTGTTTTTTTTTTTCTGTCGCGAGAAAACTTTGAGAAACTCATGCGGGAGGAAGGGAACTCAATCGAAACGCGCACAAATCACTTACCCTGACTCGAGGACCGCACACACAGTTACAAATGACGTGGAGAGCGGCTTTCTGTACCTCAGAGTCATTGAGTAAACTCCCTTCAGCGCAACGCAGCAGAAGCCTAGAAAAAAAGATTTCTCAATATGACTAAATAGAGAGTATATAAGCCTTCTGGTCTCTTGCTATCAAATTTTTTCACGGGTCATTAAAATAAAGTGACTAAGAACATTTCTACTCCTTGTGATGATCACGAAGGACTTTGGATGGGAATTTTTCGAGTCTTCACGTCTAAATTAATTCTCTTCCCGTAGATCATACCTCATTCCTTTCTGTTGTTCTCCTGACGGAAGTTGCACTTCTTCACACAGCGCCATCTGAGCCTTAGGACCGACTGTCAACACAAACAGCATCTCTAAAGCAAGGCGGGTCACGTCGGCTGCTAATCGGATGGCGTCCGCTCTTGAATAGAGCAAAGAAAAATTGTAGTATCTTAAGTCGACAATACTAAAAAGCTTCTTGTACCTTTTTGAAGGCAGTAGAAAATCATTACATCTAATGTTCTGCTAAATGAATTATCAAAAACTTCAATTTCTTGAGTTGAAACGATTTCCGAGAATTTCAAAGTCCAGTAACACAGTCCTACAAGCAGACCTTTCCTGATTTTCCTAGACTCGTACAAACTCTGGAGAAATGATAGCAAAACCAATGACTTACCTATTACTGGTCGCTCCCCAGTCTGACGATAGGGAGATCAACTGAAGCAGCAGGGTGAAGCCTTGAAGTCTGTTCATCATCTTTAGGAGAAAAAGAAAACGTGTTACATTATAGCGAACTTGAGCAGTCAGGAAGGTAACGTCGAGGAAGACGTCGACTGAAATGATGAATTTTTTGTTACGGTATTTTCCAAACCGCCAGAAAGATACAACTCGTACAACTCAACTACTTTATTGACCAACGTAATAACTACGAAGCGATATCGACAACCAATACAATAACTATCTTTTTCACTTATCTACGGAGCGATATAAATGCTAATACAATCAGTATCCCTATAACTTAGAGCCCTTTACAAATAATATCACTTAAATCTCAGTGCACTACCGCACAACTCACAGTTCTCTTGAAAATCTTTAACAAACTGTCGACGTCCGTAATTCTCTCTCTCACGTAGCCTTCCACACGGCTTTCAATTCCAGTAAACAACTCTGTCCGGCTCTCGCTCCTCCGGGCTCTTCGCAACAGCAGTTATAGCTCACTAAAAGGCCTATTTCTCTAAGCTAGCGTGACTCCTTATATATCTTTCGGAAAAGTTCTAGAATGTTCTGTAATATTGTTATTTTTAGAAACATTACACTATGATTACATCATAACAAAAATATGCTGAGTCACGGTTCTAGAAGGTTCTCCTTAAAGTTCTCGCTTAGTCATCATGACTAAATGTTCTAGAAACTTCTTCGTTCTATTTTTAATAATTATGTAACGCAACGCACTCTAAAAAACATGGGCGCTCTCCATAACACCCTCCCCCTTCGAGAAAAGAAAGTTTGCAAAACTTTCTTGCAAAGCTCAAGGTCTCGAGAGGCAGTCTGCAATAATATTATCCTTTCCTTTTATATGTCGGATGTCCAAGACATACTCCTGCAGCATTAAACTCCACCTCAACAATCGCTGATTCTTGCTCTTTAATTTGTGAAGAAATACGAGGGGGTTGTGATCGCTATACACAACAACGGGCAAACTTGAGGAACTAACATAAACTTCAAAATGTTGAAGAGCTAACAGCAGTGCTAAACATTCCTTTTCGATGGTAGAATAGTTCCTTTGACTTTTGTTAAACTTCTTTGAAAAATAACAAACCGGGTGTTCTACACTTTCATCATCCTCTTGCAACAACACAGCACCAGCGGCAACATCGCTTGCATCAACAGCCAGCTTGAACGGTGAAGAGAAATCAGGCGCTGTTAAAACAGGGGCACTCTGTAACATGGCTTTCAGCTCCTCAAAAGCCTTTTCACATTGGTCGCTCCAATTAAATTTCTCCTTCTTGCTGAGCAGTTTTGTCAATGGCTCTGTGACAGTTGCAAAGTTAGAGCAAAACCTTCGATAATAACCAGCCATACCAAGGAAACGCATCAGTTGCTTTTTGTTTTCTGGTCGCGGAAACTTGATTATGGCTTCGACCTTGGCGTTAACTGGCTGTACTTGTCCTCGTCCGACGACATGTCCCAAATACGTCACTTGTGCTTGGCCAAACTCGGTTTTGGAGAGATTGATTGTTAATTTGGCCTCGCTCAACTTCCTGAAGAACTCACGGATAGTTTCTCGGTGTTTCTCCCAGGTTTCACTATAGATGATTACATCATCAATATAGGCTTCACAATCCTCAAGATTGGCGATGACTTTGTTAATGAGACGTTGGAAGGTAGCAGGAGAATTTTTCATACCAAAGGGCATGACCTTGTATTGGTAGAGTCCTTCTGGAGTTACAAATGCTGATATCTCCTTAGCGCGATCTGTTAACGGTACTTGCCAAAATCCTTTGAGAAGGTCAAATTTTGTTACATACTTTGCCTTTCCCAGCTTATCGATACAATCATCCATTCTTGGGATTGGAAAGGTATCTGTCTTAGTCACACTATTAACTTTCCTGTAATCGGTACACATCCGATAGCTCCCATCCGGTTTAGGCACGAGTATACATGGAGAACTCCAACTACTGCTGCTTGGTTCGATAAAATCGTTCTCCAACAAATATTTTACCTCTTCTTTGAGGTACTGTTGTTTTCTCGGATTCAGCCTGTGTGGGTGTTGTTTAACAGGAGTAGCATCACCGACATCCACGTCATGGTAAATCTGATTTGTCCTAGATGGTACATCAGGGAACAGGTCACTATACCTTTCAAGTAGCTTCTGTAGGTCTTGACGTTGACTCTCTTCAAGGTGTGACAGCTTGGAGTCCAAATTCTTTAGCACATCGGAGTTGGTGAGTTTTGATGTGTCAGTAAGACTGAGATAACTACTACTAAACTCACTACTTAAGTCTTCGGGCTCAGAAATAACTACATTAACGTTTACGGGCTCTTTAACTACATTATTACCTCTCTCTAGGTAAGGCTTCAACATGTTAATATGACACAATTGCGTCTGCTTACGCCTATCTGGAGTAACTACTACGTAATTAAGGTTATTTAACTTCTTCTCAATAACATAAGGACCAAAAAATCTAGAATACAATGTGTTACCGGGCACTGGCAACAATGCAAGAACCTTTTGACCTGGCTTAAAACTACGTTCTACAGCGTCTACATCATACTTCTTCTTCATTAACTTCTGAGAAGAACTAAGATTGTCTCTAGCTAGTTCACAAGCTCTAAATAACTTAGTACGAAAGTCTGAAACATATTGTAAAAGATTAATAGACTCACTACCGCTTGACAATAATTTCTCCTTAAGCAGTTTAAGAGGCCCTCTCACAGTGTGCCCAAATACGAGCTCAAACGGACTAAATCCTAGGGACTCCTGGACGGACTCGCGTGCCGCAAACAGCAATAGGTGGATTCCCTCGTCCCAATCTTTCTCTGTTTGGAAACAGTAGACTCTCATCATGTTCTTAAAAGTCTGGTGCCATCTTTCAAGAGCTCCTTGACTTTGAGGATGGTACGCGGATGATCTATACTGTGCGATTCCAAGTTCGTGCATTACTTGTTGAAAAATACCAGACATGAAATTAGAACCTTGGTCAGACTGGATAGCGCTAGGAAGTCCGACCAGCGTAAAGAACTTCGTTAAAGCTTTGACGATAGTCTTGGCCTTAATGTTTCTCAGGGGCACGGCTTCAGGAAATCTGGTGGACGCACACATGATGGTTAACAAGAACTGATTTCCAGACTTCGTTCTTGGTAGCGGTCCGACGCAATCAACAATTACACGGCTGAATGGTTCTTGAACGGCTGGCAGAGGCTGCAGTGGCGCTTTTGGAATGGTCTGGTTTGGTTTCCCAACCATCTGACAGGCGTGACATGACCTACAGTACTCAGCTACATCTTTTCTCAGGTTGGGCCAATAGAAATTATTCAAGATCTTTCTGTGAGTTTTGTTCACACCTAAATGGCCAGCCAGGGGAGTCTCGTGTGCCATACTTAAAATGTCTTGCCTGTAAGTTTTCGGGACAACAATCTGGTACTTAACAGCCCATTCGTCCTCAGCTGGAACATCGAGCGGTCTCCACTTTCTCATTAGCACTCCATTCTTTGCAAAATAACAGGTGGGGTTCTGTGATACTTCGTTTTCACTGACGCTTCTTGAAAACAACGGCGAAATTTCTGGGTCTTCACGTTGTCCAGCGATGAGCTGAGAGGTCGACATCTTCTCAGACTGATCTGTTAAATTCTTCTCAGGTAGGGTTTCTGTTGGCTCAGAAGGGGAGGGACTTGGCTGCTCATCCTCAAAAACTCGACTGATAAGGGTGTCCGCTAAAGCAATTTCTTCATCGCTGGTTTTCCTCTTCTTGCTCATGGCTCGCGTTACTACACATGCAGGATAAAGACCAGGAATTATCTTCTCGACGGGGTCTGGAGACTTTTCTGAACTAGGCTTCTCTGTAACGACAGCATTAATGACCACTTTGTCTCCTGCAAGGTCATTTCCAAGGATAAGATGTACTCCATCGAACGGCAATGTTGATTGTACTCCAACTTTCACAGGACCAGACACAAGATCTGACGACAGAAAAACTGTATGGAGCGGCACTGGGGTATACTCGGAACTGATTCCTCTGATTAGAACACTTGCACCAGTGGACGATTTCTCAGAAAACAACAACGTGTCGCTTAATAGCAAAGACTGTGAGGCTCCAGTGTCTCTTAAAATCTTGATCGGTACTGAATCTGTCATATCACGGGATAATGATACTGAGCCATCGTAAATAAAGGGCTGAAACATATCCATGACAGATTTAGACGAACCACTGACGTCATTTGTAGAGATTGTCTGGGTTTTCTCTCGAGAAAATCGCGGAGGTGTACATTCACTTTCAAAAACTGAAGGCGACGGCTTAGCAACAAATCCGTTGGGCTTCGACTCCACACCATATTTTTGCGCAGATCTCCACTTTTCTGGGCAACTGGAAATCAGATGACCTTCTTTTCTGCAATAATAACAGGTTGGTGGCTTGATGGGCTTATTTAAAACAAACCTGTTTTGTCCTGGCGAGGTGGAGCTGGAACGATTTGTAAAATGGTTACCAGGGTTCCGTTTGTGAGGTGCTCCGTCATTCTGTTTACTCCGCTGGCTTCCAACCCATCGTGATGCGGAGGGAGGCTGAAATCTACTGTCAGGCTGACGGGGCTTTTCCACGAAGTTCACTTTGTGACTCAGCGAAAATTCATCTGCTAACCGTGCAGCGTCTTCCAACGTTTCTGCTCTTTGCTCGTTAATGAACGTTCGGACATTACTGTGAATGCACCTCTTAAATTCTTCAACTAATACCAACTGTCTTAACTTATCGTGACTCTTATCTACCTTCTGTGAATAACACCAACGATCGAATAACTGTTCCTTACTCCTAGCAAATTCTACGTAGGTTTGACTACTAACTTTCTCATAGTTTCTAAACTTTTGACGATAAGCCTCAGGAACTAACTCGTAACCCTTTAAAATAAGATCCTTAACTTCGTCGTAACTTACAGCTTGTTCTACACTTAACTGTGTATATATTTCCCTAGCTTTACCAACCAATACACTTTGTAATAACATAACCCAGCACTCTTTAGGCCACTTAAGACTACTAGCTACTTTCTCGAAGTGTAAAAAGTACTTATCAGCATCTTTTTCTTGGAATGGAGGCACTAACCTAATGTTCTTTGTAACATCAAACTTTTCGCTATGCTTGTCACTATCCGAGCTTAATCCTAATTTCATTTGTAGCTCTAACTTTTTCATTTCCATTTCATGCTGAAAAGCCAGTTTCTCTTTCTCTAGCCTCTCTTGTCTCTCCATTTCTTCTCTCTTCAGTCTTTCTTGTCTCTCCATTTCTTCTCTCTTCATCTCCATTTCTTCTCTCTTCAGTCGTTCTTGCATTTCCCTTTCCTCTTTCTCTCGCTTTTCTTGCATCTCCAACTTTTTTATTTCTAACATTGTTTTTGACGATGTTTCTAACATTGTCCCTTCAAAAACCTCAGTATCCACTAAGTGGTTTACTATAATCTGTCGTATCTCATCCTTTCTCATTGCTTGCTTAGATTCTAACTCTAAGTGTTTTGCTAATAAAATAAGTTCGTCTTTCCTTAACGCATTAAATACTCCTTTGTCGGGACTCGACATAAAGTCTTCTGGATTAAACTTTGACATCTTGATATACTCTATGACTACTTAAGTCGACAATAACTTATCTTTAGAATACTCTACTATAACCTTCACTACAAAATTCGCTCCTAGACAATAACTTATATGCCAAATACTTCTGTAAAATTCGCTCCCAAACAATTACCTCTGCTCTAAATACACTTCCACAAAATTCGCTCCCGGACAGGCCCCCAATTTCTGTTACGGTATTTTCCAAACCGCCAGAAAGATACAACTCGTACAACTCAACTACTTTATTGACCAACGTAATAACTACGAAGCGATATCGACAACCAATACAATAACTATCTTTTTCACTTATCTACGGAGCGATATAAATGCTAATACAATCAGTATCCCTATAACTTAGAGCCCTTTACAAATAATATCACTTAAATCTCAGTGCACTACCGCACAACTCACAGTTCTCTTGAAAATCTTTAACAAACTGTCGACGTCCGTAATTCTTTCTCTCACGTAGCCTTCCACACGGCTTTCAATTCCAGTAAACAACTCTGTCCGGCTCTCGCTCCTCCGGGCTCTTCGCAACAGCAGTTATAGCTCACTAAAAGGCCTATTTCTCTAAGCTAGCGTGACTCCTTATATATCTTTCGGAAAAGTTCTAGAATGTTCTGTAATATTGTTATTTTTAGAAACATTACACTATGATTACATCATAACAAAAATATGCTGAGTCACGGTTCTAGAAGGTTCTCCTTAAAGTTCTCGCTTAGTCATCATGACTAAATGTTCTAGAAACTTCTTCGTTCTATTTTTAATAATTATGTAACGCAACGCACTCTAAAAAACATGGGCGCTCTCCATAACATTTTTCTTTTGGTTAGAATTTCGCGTGTGGCTGGATGTGTTTATCGTCTCTTACGGGGCCACAACTTCAGCATAACATATGTAAGCAGGGTTGAGTTCCAAATGTAAGTTTTACTAATTTGCAATCGGTGTTTCCGTTCAACGCAACGTTGGGTGATTTCACGTTTTTGTTTTGCAGAGAGCATCTACGGAGATGTACAAAAGTTCTAAAACGCACATGCTAAGCAATTAGATCTTTTGTTTGGCCGCGTCCTCGTTTCAGGCCGTTGCGGTTTGCCACAAATCCCTAAAAAAACGAGAAAACGTGTGCATTCTGACACTGTAAAGACCTCAGACAAAAGACAGTTTATTCTAGTTATAGGTAAATTGGCAAGGTGTGTCTATGCTTATGAACACTGGTGAATAAAATGAAAAAATAAAAACAAAAACAAAACAAAGCAAGAAACGAACAAACACACAAATGAATGAAATTACTTCTCCACTCTATTCCTGAGAGCGAACCGTATATGTAAACTAGGAAACTTATGAATATAATAATTGTAATAACAATTATGATGATGATGACAATAATAATAACAATGATAATAATAATAATAATAATAATAATAATAATAATAATATTAAAACCGAAGAGAATAACGACTAACAACAACAAAGCAATGGAAATAGGTGTTATGGTGTCCATCGAGGGGTTTCATAAGCTACGAGTTTGAAGCTGGACATTGTATCATGTCCCTGTGAAAAATACTATAACACTCTACATAGGAGTTCAATGCTACTATGTGCCCTCCACTTAATAAACCAAGATACGCCTCTGCGAAATAATCAACCACGACCATGTGACGCTTTTTTTTTTCTTTTGCGTTATTTCTCAGTTATTACCTCAACAGGCTCCCAACGCAGTGTTGTTGGAGCATACTCTAACATCAACTGACAGTTCTCCATTACACTGCTGTGAGACAGGGATGCAGCCTGAAAGAGAACAGTTGCTCATCAATATCAGTTGAACAAGATGATGCTTGGCTACCAAAGACAAAACTGCGGAAAAAACAACAAACAAACAAAACCAAGCAGACAGACAAACAGACAAAAACAGTATCTTCTGCGTAAATATTTAAGACGATTTGAGGTGTTTGTTAAGCGAGGTTCATAAACTTTCGTGAAAGAAAATTTACAAGGATGGGATTAAATGTTAAGCAGAATACTGCCAAAAACCTTTGCCAGGTTTAAGTTAACTTCCAACCTCTCTGAACTAAAACAGCCGAGCAGGCGTAGTCCTTTCACATAACATAACATACTGAATTTGCCCATCTAAAGATATACAAATTTTCTCCTAGAATTAGGGAATAGGCTTGGAAATTCACCTTATACGCTGGAACTGGAACTGGTGGTGTTCCACCCTCGTTCCTTGCAATAGATCTCCTCAGCGCATCTGCCCTGATGTGAAGATGGGCATCAAAGTATCTCCGTAGAGCCATGCAAGTGTGTTTTGCTGTCTGCCGGCTACCAAACACCTCATCATCACTCAGTAGTTCTGCCTCATCGGGACGAAGGATTGAAAGCGTACTTAGCTGCCAGACAAGGTTAAACAAAAAAAAGATTCTTTTAAAATGGTTTGCAGCCAGTAATATTCGTTGTTTTCAAGATGCAAACGCAAGTGGAATAGGACCGTAAAATGGCTTGAAAAAATTTAAAAGAGTCTGCGCAGTCTGAAAAATGCAAACACGGCGTGAACTTAATACTTGTTAATTCATAGCGGTCGGCATGTCTCTAAACTACGTTTCAAAAGTAACAAACCGTGATTTATTGAAGTGGAGGTGGCTGGCTATTGGTGGATATTCACTGAGTCTCGAAGCCGCGAGGTGAATATCCACCGCCAGCCATCGACACTGAGGTGAATATTTGTTTTAGTATATACTTAAAGAGTAAGATAACATAGCAAAAAGGGATGATTTTAACTCATTTATTCCCGCGATGATTGCAATATTTCCGTGCGCAAATCACGCGCGAGTTTCTTGGAGGTGAACAGTAACAGATATTCGGAGTTTGAGTAGCCAATCAGAATGGGCCTTCAACGTTATCCTCTATTTTATTAATTAAATTATCATTATTTACCTTAGTCGTTCTTTTATTTCTTTACGTATTGCAAAATATTTCGAATGAGTGTTATTAAGAGAAATTGCTACTCCTACGATAACGGAAAGGTCACAGAACAAATAGACCTCGTGGTGTGATCCTACTCCAGGCGATTGAACTACACGATCCACGTTTCTCTGGGGTCCAAACCATGTCGTGTAATTAATAAATAAAACTGACTAATTACCTGGTTCACAAGCTTCCGCAGACCATCATTACTGTCGAACAATTCCAGCACTGCTCGAAATGAACACGTGAGCGAGAAAAAGAGAGTTGCGTGACACCTGCCAGAGTCGTGAGAACATTCTAGAAGCCACAATGCATACTTGACCAGGTCACTCAGCACAGGGTTTGGTAGGAGGGACACCTGAAACAAGTTATTTGAGACAGTTACGGAGGTTCCGTCGACATATTCTGTTTGTTAATTTCATGATCCTCTGGCCCATGTAGAAAAAAGAGCACCAAGAATTTAATTATTCGAAGTTTTTGTGGAATTAAGAGTAATTTTGTAGGGTAGCATTTTTTGAGTGATTATTTCTGTTTCTCATCTTTATCTTTTTCTATCTCCTTGCCTGCGATTCTCTTTATCCATTTGACCAGTTTTTCTTTAATTCCTTTTTATCTCTCTACCTGTGGGTTATATGCTAGACATAAATAAGCTTTTTTTGGGGGGGGGAGGGGGAGGTGGGGAGGGAGATTCATGAAAAATAAGCAGAGATGTGTTATTCAATTCATTGTTGTTTCATGTTTAACGGAATGATACTCGTTACCTCTTTCTTTTAGAAAATACTGGTCTGCTCATAACTCACCCATCATTGGTAAGTTAAATCTGTACTAAATAATGCATTTCTTACAACTACAAATCAGAAAACTTCAAACATTTTTTTAAATTGGAAAAATGTCTTACCCTCTCCATGGCGTCCTCATTGTAAGCGAGATAATACAGACACATAGAACATCCTGTAGCAGCCACAGATGGGCGAGGCACTTCTAGTAACCGCTGGACACCGTTATGAGTCACAAATTCTGTGGCAAACTTTTTATGACAAAGGAGGGATGCCAAATACTAAAACGACAATAAAAGGAAATAGCTTTTAAATTTTGAGGCTTTTTTGTCAGATCTCAGTCGGTACAATGCATTATTGTCTTAACCTTTAACTTCCACGAGTGACCAAGACAGAATTTCTCCTTACAATATCAATACAATATCAACCAGATAAGTAATGAGAATAAAGAAAATTATCAATTCGGGCAGGATTAGCTGATCCAATACTAAGTTATCCGAACCAACATTATAAGAATTCTGTGGTTGACAGTAAGGAGAATTACAAATTTGATCTGAGAGTTGAAGAGTTAAAGAAGTGTTTTTCAAGAGGGATGAATGTGATAGAGGTTCGTTTACACAAAAGACAGAATTGGAGACGAATTGTTCATTAGTTGTAGGAGTGCCAGCGACCCAGAGAAAATCGAGAGTCGGAGTCGTAAGTGGAGCCAAAAGCTTGACGAAATCGGAGTCGGAATATTCCGAACAATTTCTTTTCTTCTGATTCCGCTAAGAACTCCAACGCTTATGATCCAGTGAAAACTCGATTTTCGGAATCACAGCTGAGCTAACCGATGGCTGAAAACTCCAGCAATTTATTTTTCACATATCATTAGCGAAGGAGTCATAAGTGGAATCAGTATTTTGCTTCTGATTCTATCGGTTTGATTTTCACAGGATCATATCGCTGTACGCTTTTTGTAAGTACACCGGCGAGGGTGAAAACCAACCGTAACTGCATGAAATTCTAGACGTACAACACAAAGCATGACGTTACTCCCTCCTTCCTACCTTGAGGGTTTCAAAGACAAGTTGTAGGTCCACCTGGCCTTTAAATGTAATGTAGTGTATGACAAGATCCAGGGCTTTAGACTCAAACACTGTCGGCAACAGCTGAATTGAAATGTTCAAAGAAAAATGTGTCAAGATAAATCAATGGCCAAGCAATGCTTCAGGCTCAGCTACGACTGTTTCAGTTGCCATAACAACTGATAAAATTTGGTACGGCTCAAAGAGAACCTCTTCATTCAGAGCTGAGTGCATTAACTTTTGACCAAGGCCAATGCATGTCACTTCATCCAACAAATATTTCTTGCTCGCGCCAATTAGTTAACACGACTCACATGATCAAAAATCCTTGATCCGAGTGCATTATCGTCTGACCGAGACCAAATTATGTCCCTTCATCCAAATAGAATTTCCTGCTCGCGCACGTTCAGTTAAAGCACATCAGATGATCAAAAATTCTTGATCCGAGTTCTTTATCTTCTGACCAAGGCCAACGTATGTCCCTTCCTCCAAAAAATAATTCTTGCTCGCACACGACTAAACGGTCCAAAAACGGTCCAAACTCAAATTTTCAAGTTGTGTGACATTTCCAATTTATCCGTGATTCAGAGCCCTTTTCCCACAAGCTTCCCACATACTTCAGTGGAGAGACTCTCTCTGTTCTTCATATATCATTAAATGCTCAAGTGCCTAATAACAGCACATACCTCCTGATATTCCCCCAAGGGAGTCAGATACTGTAGAATTAGTCTCTGCTGCATGCCACGCACACGACTAGTTAAAACGGTCCAAACTCAAATTCTCAAGTTGTGTGACATTTCCAATTTATCCTTGATTCAGAGCCCTTTTCCCACAAGCTTCCCACATACTTCAGTGGAGACTCTTTCTGTTCTTTATATATCATTAAATGCTCAAGTGCCTAATTACAGCACATACCTCCTGATATTCCCCCAAGGGAGTCAGATACTGTAGAATTAGTCTCTGCTGCATGCCAAGAGTCAGGGGGGAGAGGGAAAAGGACATAGGGACTATGTGGTACCCTCCCTTAGGTGCACAAATTACATTTCCAGTGGAAAGGAAACCCTTGCTTGTTTTAACTAGCAATGGATGTTTTGCTTGTAGACAACTTTTGCCTGAAACAAAAGGAAAATATTTACAAATTTTAAGGAAACTGAGTTAACTTGTGCAGGGCAAACCTACTTGGCATACTTCCTCCTCCCCCTTATCCCCTCCTCCCCCCCCCCCTTCAAACAAAGTTTTTGGTGTCAAACTTCCATAGATGATCCTTAAGCAATGTAGTCCTTGATAACAATTGTTTAACTGATCAAAGAACTCTACAAGATCTCAAGGCGTTTTAGGTCTCACATCGTAAGTTTGCATGAAAGCTCCCAGTGTATACCTGGCAATTCACTACAGACTACCTGCTGGAGTTCCTACCGGTACCAGGGTCTTATTGAAAGCATTGCCTTGGCTGTCAAAGTAAAAAACCCAAAGGAGAATAATTGAGCCTTCAAGTTACAAACACGTCATACCACTCAGTTTGAAAAGACAGTTAAATCAACTTGAAGTTGCTAGGAGATTGAACTCACTAACAGAGGGACAATCTGAGTTACAATGCTCAAAAGTGAACTAACCCTTTCCATTGTAGCTATTCACTTCTTCCACTTCTCCATTACACAAACCGGATAACTCGCCATTCTGTGGCACAGTGCATGATGGTCCTGGCTCAGCAAGATTCACTTTCTTTATCTTGTTACTCATGCTGTTACTGTTTTTACTCTTGTTCCTGTTTGTCTTTGCTTTCAGGATAATCCTGTTTGACAGGTCTGTCACAGCGGGCTGTGTAAGGTCTGACAAGTCCTTTAAAATGTGCAGCCGTCGCAGCATAGAGGGAACCTAAACATGTGAAATTCAACATTTAATCCTCAGCTTATAGTTTACAAGAGTTTTTCAAACAAAAAATGCAATGACTGACAATAGACAATTCCTGAGATGTGAAAAGCCAACTTTGCACTCAGACGTTTGAAATACAAATGCTGTTAACCACAAGGCTAAAAACAAAAAACCCTCAGCACCCTAACATCAATAGTCATATTCTTCATACTGTTCTCTTGCATTTCTTAAGGTGCTGACAAGGAGAATTTAGCTTCTTTAACAGCTGATCCTTTCCTTTATTCTTGTAACCTTAGCGGTCACTCTTAAAAATTGCTACATCCAACATATTGACCAGCTCCCTGTTGGCTTGTTAGCTCAGCTGGTAGAGCGCTGCACCGTTATCGCAGAGGTCATGGGTTCAAATCCCATACGGGCCTGAACATTTTTTTCAGGTCTTATTTCAACTACTAGTTCAGTAGTGTTCTTGGCTGTGAGGATCTCTTATACTTATTTTTTCACCACAGTGCAACTATATGAATTTCATATATCTACAATCATTATTGCTATACTGACTTACCAAGGTGGAGCTTTCTTCTCTGAATACTGCAGCAATATCCTGGCTCTCCATGGCAAATGCTAAAAGACCTGTTTAGAAATAATAATTATCATTTGAAGTGATACCTGATACCTGAAATTAAAAATAAATTAAAAATGCTACTGCAGCAATACACATAAAAATGAACCAAAAGGAATATTAGAATCCTCAATCAAACCATGACTATCTATATCTTCACTCTTTACAACCTAACATCAGTATGCATATTCTCCATACTGTTCTCTATACATTTCCTAATGCACTGACAAGGAGAATTTGTTTAACAATCAAGAGGTTCTTCAGTTGCTTATCATTTCCTTTATTTCCACGATCTTAATGTTTGATTCACTGAAAGAAGAAATTAGATGCTAGTCACTCTCAAGGGTTAACCTAATGTAAATAACCTTGGATCACCAAACTAAAACACCCTTCTACTTGCACCCAGTTTATAAAGGTGTAAACAAAATTGAGTAAGTTCAGAAACTCAGAAGCTGTACAGGAATTAGGTGAATATAATTTTCCCAAGGAGAGCACTAAATGCTAAATATTTAGTCAATTCAATTTTCTTTTTTTTTCCTTTTGTTTTTGGTATGGCAACCAAAATGTTCAAAGCCTGAAGTACTGTGAAAAGTAAGACCAGTAAACTATGCTATAAATACCTGTAGCATATGATCTCAGGGGTTCTGAGGCTTCTCTGGCCCACTTGCATAAACGATTAAGCATTGCTAATCCTACATGTACATGGTTGACATTAAATTTATTGATAGGAAATATGTAGAGAAAGATGTTTTTTGTCATTTCACAAGTGCGGGACAAAGAAAAAAAGAAAAGGAAAAGAGATCTTATTTGTTGTGGCTCAGTGGTAGAGCATTGGACCCCAGAATCTGAAGGTATAAGGTTCAATTCAACCTGGGGACTCAGAATCTTTTTTTTTTGTCACACGCTTGTGACGAGACAAAAAACATCTTTCTCTATTTCTTTAGTGAGCTTAAACCTTACGATCTGTCTTGTTCTATTTAAGAAATATGTTGCAATTTTTAAAGTTTTTTTGCACTAAAGTGAGGTGACTGAGAGCAACAAATAAGATCTCTTTTCCTTTTCTGTTTTTCATGATATAACTACATGAAATTCATGTTTTTTATCTATAATTTGATGAAATAGCAATTGTATGAGTTAATTCTGAGTATTTTTTCTGGAAAGGACAAGGGGTGCCATGCCAAAGAAACTGGACACATTGATCTGGATTTTTACATAGAACTCAAGCTCAAGAAAGAAAGTCACATCTTAAGATTACTAAGTTAAACCCTTTAACTCCCAGAAGTGATTAACAGATAACTTCTCCCCATAATATCCATACATTATCCAGCACAAAGGTAATGAGAATACTCAGACTTATCAGGTAGAAGTTGTCATCTTGATTTAACACCAAATTCTCGTAACTAATTCACAAGGAAATGTGTTGCAGCTAGAGCAGATAATTAACAATCAGATCTTAGGAGTTAAAGGATTAAGAATACCTTTCTAAACTTACCATATCCTGAAAAACTGCAGCACTTTCCAGCCCAGGCATGGCATTTAACAACACTCTGGCTGCAGTGCAGTTCAGATTAAACTGTTCCACAGTGCTCATGATATAGGAGTTCACTAGTTTGTCCATAAATTCATCATTTCTGAACAGTGTCTTCAAAAGATGGCCTAATGCACAGTCTGGATCAGCTCTACCTGAAATGTTCATGATAGAGAAAACAAGAGCTCATTTTATTTTGAATAATTTAATACAATCAAGACCTCTTATTGACTGAGAGCAAGATCTGCACTGTTAAAATTACAGACTAAGTTTTTTTCCCTTAGGACATACATCTGAGCCAAAAAAAAAAAAAAAGTTCTGTCACTTAAGAGTATGGACTGAGAAAATGAGGCTCATAAGATTTTTAATAATCAGGGTCCAATAAAAGGAGAAGATTCTAATTAAAGCCAAAATTTAAAATTTTTCAAGCTTTTCAGTGAAATACAACCCACTAAATTGACCAATCATTGTGCATGTACTAACTGAGAAAACATTTATAATAAAGTAATTAATTTCATTGACAGCCAGGCTATATCAGTTTGACCACATGAGGCCATCACTGTGACATGGACACTTCTCACACCAAGCCTCATCTAAGTTCTAGTGTTTTCTTGTGACTCAAGTAAGTAGATAAGTATAGTGCCTCTTTAACACAGTAAGTCCAGTGAAGATTCCACTGGGAACAAAAAGAAGAATTGACATTGAATAAGAAGCAAGAACAACACTTCTCATTCATGAAAGTTTGAATTGTTGTTGTTTGTCATGTGTTATCATTCTTTTTCATGCAGAGTGTGTCTTGGACCTGTTTCATTATTGGCAGGCCTTGGTTCTCTTCAATATACATATAATTTGTTTCTTATCGGCTTGCAGTTAATGGAAGAGGTTTACACAACAAACACTCTGACAAAGGGCTAATGCTTGAAATGTTTTGAAACTCTTTACGGTGGCCAATTAACATTATCAACTCAGTTAATAAAACCAAATTATCTTGTTAAACTCCACCACTGATGCAGCATCACAGGTTTTTCAAAGAAACTTACCCCCTTTAGGTCTGGCTATCCTTCCTAGTATCTGAGAATACCTTACACTACATTACCTAGTGTATTTATAATAGATGTTATAATGTATAAAACACAAATAGTGTGTAATATGAAAAGGTAGCTTTGCACTTTTACCTGGATGCCAATCATCAAAAGGATCTGGATCTAGTTTATGATATGCCTCATTCTCACATTCCACAAGCTCTGCTATCCTGCATGAGTGATTTTAAAATGTAAAATACTTTTGAATCTACTTTTTGCCAAATTGTTTGTTCACTTTTTGTAGAGCCCAACATGAACAATGTTACTGATCTTACAGTTCCAGTAAGTAGTCATACACAATGAGTGTGTATCACACAATTATCACGGCCAAGGCTTGAAACTAAAAACTCCCCTCCAGAATCTAGCACACAAATCATTCGTCCATTGTCTTTCCCATTTATTTTCTACCTTTCCATGCTATGTTTTATACGTTCTGAGAGAGGAAAAGGAATTTTTTTCGGTGTGTAATGACTGCGACATGCTAACCCAACAACAGTTTTATCATTGGCAGACCACCATGAGCCTCGCTAGGTGGAAGGTATCTGTTGACATGTAAGATGAACTGGAGAAACCAGTCAATCATTGTGTAATTCATAATAATAATAATTTCAAAGCATATTAACGAATGAAACCAATTGCATTGAGGCAGCTACTTGAAAGCTTTCAGAGGTTATTACCGTCTTTTTTTTTGTTTGATTTTTTTGCAAATTTAAAAAAAGATACTACTTCTAATACACTTCACCAACCTTTGTAGAGTTTTAACGGGTGATAGATTATTCTGATCTTCCTTTCGCCAAGTATCCAAAAGGGTACTGAGTTCAGAGGTGCTACAAATAGACAATTTACCTCAACGTGCAGAGTTTCGAAGATCGAAAAGCCCGCCATTTTGATCCGAAAGATATGATACAAGATTAAATGGTCTTCCTCTTCGAAAGTGATATCACTTTTCTCGGCATAATTACTCTGATATTACTGCGAGTGATTTTGTTGACTGTGTCAAGATCAGATGTAATAGGCCCTTTGCAGCTAGAGGTCACGTGCCTAGATACGCGTTAGCAACGCTGAATTGGAGAGCAAGCTTTCCAGCAAACACAAATTGTATAAGTCTCTTGAGCGTCACGCGTGTGTATAGTTGAAAGGCGATTATTCTGAATTCAAGCGTTAAATATCTTTCCATCTCTCCAAATCCAGTAATTTTAGCATAGAAATATAGCTTTGAGCGCATCTTTGAGTCGGAAAGGTTGGTTTTCAGCTGGGATCGCGGAAAAAATATCAGCGTCAAGTCGACCACGAGTTACAAACATGGCTTCTCCGTCAGGTATGTACAACAGAGTTTGTCTTCTTGTTGCACTTTTAGAACGACGTTTGGACAATTAATACAAGTAAAAAGAAACAAAATACGGTAATTCACTACGCTTTGAGGTTTAGAAGCCGTTTACTATCGAAAAACATAGAATTTTGGCTGCTCATTCCCCTCAAAACTATGGTGTTTGAACTAACAAGCGTTGTTTTCATTGTTGTAGATATCGATACGGACGAATCAGTTGAACAATCCACCACAGGCAAAAAAAAGTCTGCATACCATTGCTGTGTTCCCCAATGTAATGGGGATTCAAGATACCACGAAGATCTGCATTTCCATCGCATTCCCGGTCGTGCCATGGACGAAAAGCTGAGGAAGGAATGGCTCGTGAAAATCCGAAGAGACGAAGGTCCTGAATTCAAGGTATTTTATAGAGACATTCGATTTTCAAAGCATTTCACAAGGAACTGTTCAGTAAACTTATGTGTCTAATGGCTTATACTTTTCTCTATTTAGATAACTACTAGTACGAGAGTATGCTCAAGGCACTTTACCAAGGAAGATTACCTTCCACCGACCAAGTCTGGTAGCCAGCGACTGAAAAGAGGTGCTGTTCCATCGAATTTTAACTGGACTTCCTCCTCAAAAGCACGAAGAAAGATTATTCGACATGTCGACAGGTAATTTATCCTTCAGTTATATTTTAATGTGTCGGTGAGTTTATGGGGTTATAATGATAAGTCTAGACTATAATGGCATCTTTCTAATTTTTAAATACTGTATCAGTTTGGGATATGTATTAACTGCTAATTTTAAAAGCATTTGTAACACCCTATAGAAGGGATGTATGAGTATGAAGTATATATACAGATCTCAGGTTCTTCAATGTCTAAAATGATTTAATTGTTTTAAAATTTAGAATTATGTATGAAAGTGTGATATCTAATTTTTTGGCTTTGTTCACAGAGATACTCAAACAGATGATAGTGACACCGATGGAGTGGAAAGTGAGGCAATGCAAAGCAGGGAAAGTGTGAAAACAGAGGTGCAGTCTCTGAAGGCTCAGCTGCTGGCCATGCAGGGAGAGCTTGAGGTGAGCAGAAAGGAAGCAGCTGTAGCTAAAGAAGAGCTAAGAAATGTCAAGGCTGAAGCTGCTCAACAATTGGAGGAGATAAAAAAGCAGGCAGCTTTTAAAGCAATATTAAGTAAATTTGGCCTGGAGAGATTTGGTGTAGACAACGAGAGTATAAAATTTTACACTGGTTTCCCCTCAAATGAACACATTAATTTTTTTTTAGCTTTATTAAGCCCAGTGCTGAACTAATGACCTACTGTTATGCCTCTGGAGACTCTGGAGAGAGAGAAAACAGACCAGCCTCCAGAAATATGCTTCTAATAGATGAAATGTTTATGTTTCTTGTTCGGCTTAAACTAGGATTATTTGAGCAAGATCTTGCTGATAGGTTTGAAATTCATATATCCTCAGTCTCTAGAAAATTAGTAACCTGGTCCAATTTTTTGTATTTTTTTCTTGGAAGTCAGATTATCTGGCCCTCTAGGGCAGATGTAGATAGATGCATGCCTGAGGGTTTCAGAAAACTCTATCCTAGCACTAGAGTTATTTTAGACTGCACAGAGATTTTTGTGCAAACACCCACATCACTATTCTTACAGTCACAGCTATACTCATCCTATAAGAGCAACACAACTTTGAAAGGTCTTATTGGAATCACCCCTTGTGGAGCAATATGTTTTGTTTCCACTTTATACACTGGAGGGATTAGTGACAAGGAAATCACAAGATGTAGTGGTATTTTAGACCTCTTAGAAGCAGGAGACTCAGTCATGGCAGACAAGGGGTTTGATATAGGTAACATGCTACAGGAGTATAATGTTGAGTTAAACATCCCTCCTTTTCTGGAAAATCAAGGGCAGTTTTCAACTCAAGATGTACAAAAAACTAAAACTATTGCAAGCCTTAGAATACATGTAGAACGTGCCATCAGGAGGGTTAAGGAGTATCACTTCTTTGATTCCGATGTTCCTCTGTCATCTTTAGGTTCAGTTAACCAGCTATTTTCTATAGCCTGTCTTCTAACAAATTTTCAAGGACCTTTAATCTTATCTAAGTGACAACAGTGAAATGTAGTGCATTCATTTGGATTAGAAGATCATTCAGAATGATTAAGTTAACCTTTTAGAAAAAGCTTAAGTAGTCATAAAGAGTGTTTGTAAATTTGAATTGTTAATAAAAAGTTACAACTGGACATACTATTTCTGAATCAATTGTTCTTTAAATATAGTGTTAGACAGTTTTGGTGTTTTTCTTTTAAGGTTGGTTAATCAGGGGATTACCATATATAATTAGTTCTTGAATTTGACTGTGATGAAGCAAGTAAATAATTAAACCTTGGCTAAAAAGAGCTAAAAAACACCAACAAGAAAGTTATAAGTCACATTTATGTTTCTGCGAAAAAAATGCTCTATGCATATCTTGGGTCAACTTCACCTAATCCTTCACCCTGACAATATCTGGTAAGCCCCTTTTTAAGAAAAGTTTTGAAATCTAAAATAACTATACACAAATTAGAGCAAATGTAGAATGTTTTTAAAGAACATTTATTGAAGTTAAACCTTTTCATAACTAATACAGTGTTACAAGTAAGCAAAGACTAGAGGCAAATCAGCTTAGATAGTAATTGAAAAAAAAATTGTCCACCTTATCTTTAGCTCCCTGAAAAAAAATTGGATCAAAAAGGATTCTTGTGCAGACAAACATGTCATTGTTCATGTAACTAAAAAAATCACACCAGTCTAGACCAGTGAGGCCCAACTGGCACTGGACCTGGTAATAATAAATGTCGTTCTTCTTCAGAGAATACTGGTTAATATTATCCTTAGTAAGATACCTCACATCATCAAATGAGGTTGCCTCCTCCTTCACAACTTTAACCTCCAGTAACCCAAAGGGGTTCTGGTCACTACCAAGGGCATCCAATATTTTGCATATTGGCCGACATCATCGAAGGTCAGCGAGGGAAATATTGAAAGATCTTGGCTCTCCTCAGCTAAAAAAAATATGAACACGAGTAACATTAGTCTAACGATTTGGGAAAAATGTTCAAATTGACATGATCACAAAATTAGGCGAGTAATATCTCTACAGTTATAGCGATGAATTAAACAACGCCTGTTAGTTCAAACACCATAGTTTTGAGGGGAATAAGCAGCCAAAATTCTATGTTTTTCGATAGTAAACAGCTCCTAAACCTCAAAGTGTAGTGAATTACCGTAGATTCTTTCTGTTTACTTGTATTAATCGTCCAAACGTGGTTATAAAAGTGCAACAAGAAGACAAGCTCTGTTCTACATACCTGACGGAGAAGCCATGTTTGTAACTCGTGGTCGACTTGACGCTGATATTTTTGCCGCGATCCCAGCTGAAAACCAACCTTTCCGACTCAAAGATGTGCTCAAAGCTATATTTCTATGCTAAACTTACTGGATTTGGAGAGATTGAAAGATATTTAAAGCTTGAATTCAGAATAATCGCCTTTCAACTAGACACACGCGTGACGCTCAAGAGACTTGTACAATTTATGTTTGCTGGAAAGCTTGCTCTCCAATTCAGCGTTGCTAACGCGTATCTAGGCACGTGACCTCTAGCTGCAAAGGGCCTATTCCTGTGTGTAAACTATATTTACGACGAAGTTTAGTCAAATGGCGAGTTCCAACACAACACGCGCTAAGTCCCAGGCTATTATCAAATTTCGCGTGGAATGCCTAGTTGTTATTGACCTCTAACCAGTCTTTTTTATCTTGCAACTCGGTCGGCTGTGATCTTATTTGGAATGGTTCACCTTTAACGACCAAAAATAATCATGACAAATGAATGACCTCCATTGTATTTTGTCCCACTTAACTTTTGATTATAGTTTGATAAAGTTTTGAAGTGCTTGAGAGGAAATTAGAGTACCACAACTGAAGTTCAGAAAGGTACACACAAGTTACTTAAACAGTTTATGTTATGAGTTTACGTTTTCTTCTTTGAAGGCTCATCACCAGATGATTACTAGGACAAGTTGAGGCAGTTTTCTGTGTAGGGTATGGAGTAGCATGGGGATCTGGTTTTCATACCATGTTTACCCCAATTGTCGTTTCTGAATTTTACAGTAAATGTCTTACTTTTTTGGTCCATCACTTTCTGTCATTTGTCCTGACTTTCTCTGATACTTGTCTTCCGAATTTTTCAAACGGTTCATTAACAGAACAAACCTGCAAAAATTTTCCCTGACATCTGAACCTTGGAATATATTGACCGATCAGCTTGACAGGTATGAAACCATCGTTTGGATTCTGCTATATTTACTCCCCTGGTCTGGGAACCAAATGATCTTTACGTAAGGATATTAAAACGGTTTTCAAATGAGGTCCGCCAAAACAAAGCAAAGTACTCATTACCAGCCACAAAATCAACAAATAGCTAATCACACAAGTAAACAGACAATTAGGCAATCGAGCAATCAGAATTATGGACAATTCCATACCGTTAAACGTGGAAGTCGTTATTGGTATTTTACTTAGTTCTCGGGGCAAGTTTTGTTTGCCAATCGCACTGCAAAGCAATGCAAAACCAAACAAATAATTCCAATCAATTTTTTGGTTTCTCCACTGTTTTCCATTCTGCTGGTAATAGGTTGGATCAACAGCTAAAGAACCTTGAGGGCGGCCGGCCAACCCCGATGGTCTCCTGACAGCAGAATGTATATTGCCTACCTCTGCGATTTGCAAGAGAAGCGTCGAGAAGACTTGCAATTATCCATGCATGTCAAGTGCTAAGAACGGTCGTTTCTCTTACAACTAATGAAGAAATATGCAGGTAATTCATTGATCTGTTTGAGTACTAACAGTCGTCGATAAGACGCCCGATTAGAGCTAACCAACATATCGTAATGAAATGATTGTGGTGTAGGCTTTCTACGGTATCATTTTGACTCATGTCGTGTTAATCATTCTTTAGATGGACAAGCCATTGCAAAACGGTTTTGTGCGCAAATCACGAACGCAACGGGGGCCATTGAACGGCTGTTCAAGGAGTACACAGGACAAAACGTTGACATGGTGGGTTGTAAATACCCCTCTATAATTGCGGTTGAAGACGCGTTAAGCATCGACAGTCCACTGTGGAGTGTACTAAACGATGATATCCAACCGCAGTCTGCTGTTCCCTATTGTTCAAAGAGGCAACTCATTGATTCGGTTCACACACGCAAAAGATGCTCAGAGGAAATAGTCAGCACCTAAGAAGAAAGGGCTCGGATGTTCAGTCATTTCGAGGGAAAGTTGAAGGTATTGGACACCTGGATGTACTTCCTTCTCGCGTTGCTCTTCGCTAGATATTCGTCTTTTTACTTATGTCTTTTCTTGTTCTCTTTCGCGTTCCTTTCACCGTATTCTGCATATTTTGGTGTCCTCTCTAGCTTTTTTGGGCGTTTTTCTCGACTTGCTTTACGTAATTACTTCTTGTTTTTTTTTGGTCTCTCAGTCTCTTTCTTTTCATCCTGTTTTCACACAAAACCCTCTCTCCACAAACTTGAATCATAACAATTTCCTCTCGTTGACAAAGCTTTAGCTCTGCCGGTATTGTTGCGTTGCAAGTTGATCAGAAAATGTAAAATATTGAGAATTACTGTTCAACTTCAACCTCACCAGTTTGATTTGGCGCTCAAAACGCGGGTTGCAAATTATTTGCTTACGCGGCTTCACAGCTATCAGCCCACGTGAAGCCCTCGTGCAATGCCTAGTTGTGTGCCCGCGGTACGCTACACTGAAGCTCGACACTCGGATATGCGCACTTCATTGTCATCTGCCGGTGTTTCCTTACGCACACCTCGATGATCGAGGTCTATTACGAAGTTCTATCCACAAACATTACGCTATTGACATTGTTAATCCTCACAGTATGCAGGACGCGTGTCATATGAACTTCGTAAGAGACTTCACTCACCATGGAGTCTCTGTGGCTCGGTAGTAGAGCATCGGAGAGCAGAATCCTAAGGTCTAAAGTTCGATTCCTCATGGGAACTCAGAAGTTTTCTTTGTCCCACGCTCGTCACAAGACTAAAATCATCTTCATTTCTTAACCGAGCTCAAAACTTACCATCTCTCTTATTTCTCGCTAACTGCTTGTTTATGAAATTGCAACTCTTCGTAAGCGCTTATATGAATGCATTATGAATTCACTTGAAAAATTGTTGTAAATTAATCACACATACATATGCATGCATAGGGAGCCCTGAACGAAAAAAAATCGACATATATATGTATATAATTTATTCGCCCGTCGGGAGGTCCGTATTGGGAAAAACTGTGCCCTCCGTCTTGATTACTCAAGGAAGAGGGCACAGTTTTTCCCAATACGGACCGACCCCAGGCTGGTGAATAACATTTTACATTTTACTACATAAATGAGTCCTCACATACATTCATAAAGTAGTCTGGAACATACCAGAAGCTTACAAAAGAACTATTTTAGTAGTATTACTTAATAACTGTGTCATCAACTGCGTCACTTGATGTCAACATGAATAAGCAGTCTGGGGATTTCTAGAAGCTCATATTTACAAAAACAATTACTCATAACAATAGATTCTTGCCGAACGAAGTCGAAAGTCGCTAAATATAAGTATTCCTTTCGCGATGACAAAAACCGAAAAAAGGAAGAAGGTGCCGTTAACTTTGCATAAAGATGCATTTCTGAATCAAAAAGTCATTCTCTTTGAATGTTGACGACCTCACCTCGAATCGAGCCAGTAAGAGGGCAAGAAAATTAGGAGCTTGCAACCATCTGGAGAATTCAATTGACTTCTGAATAAACGGGTTCCTATAATTAGAAATTTATTATCACTTTGTTCCGTAATGATACTCAGTCCAACACGTTCGAAAATTCAGATCGAGAGTAATTGAGGCATCTTATGTTTATTATGAAATTTTTTATAAGACTGGTAGGCATGAAACGTTCAAGGCGTTTTAAATGAGCAAACACGTTTGACGCTGAATAATTCTGAGGAGAAACCCTAAATAAAAACATAGATAGTTATCAGATAGGTAAACACTGTTCTGTTGGGATAGAAATGGCGGGAATGACAATAACAATTGCAGTAATGACGATGATGATACATGTAAATAATAAAAATACTCATAACCATACTAATAAAATGATTCATGATAATCTCTAGATGGGTAAATTCTCGTGTAGCTTTAATGTTTCCGAATACCGTTGCTGATCGGCAAATTAGCATAATATTCTTCCTGTTGATCAAAGATTAGCATCATGACATCATTATTCTTTTGAATCAGCCAATCATGTGAGAGACCCGGAGACAGAGTGAATTGTTTGGGAGCCTTTCCTTCTTCGAAAGACCGTGGGAGAAGGGGGGAGGACGAAAAATGAAAAACAGACTTCGGTGAAGTTTCTTTCTTTAATTTGCATTACCTCTATTGTAACCACCATTTACTCGCTCAAATATTTTTAGGTTTATGAAAAATCTTGTTGTAATTACAGCCCTAAATCTTTCGGGCTCTTTGGAAAGAATTTGGTTAAGTTTAAGGGAAAAGAAATAAAATGTTATTTACCAGCCTAGGGTCGGTCCGTATTGGGAAAAACTGTGCCCTCCGTCTTGAGTCCTCCCCCTTCTCCCACGGTCTTTCGAAGAAGGAAAGGCTCCCAAACAATGCACTCTGTCTCCGTCACCCCTATCTACCAACCTTGTGAACAAGGCGTAAGTTCATTTTGTTTTCTTAGTCTTCTGGGGTTTTTGGGGTTTTTTTTTTGGGGGGGGGGGAGAGAGTGGTGCGAAGGGGGAAAGGGGAATCGATGTCATTTGACTTCCGTTATTTTTCCCTAAAGTTATCTATTACATTATTCCATATGTGCGAGCCTTTCTACTAATCCAGTGTTTCTTCAACTGAGTGTTTTTCTATCTTTGCAAGATGTTCCGTAAACCATCGACATGCGTCACTCTGTGGGCGTTTAGATTAAACTTATCGCCAAGAGATATTGTTTTTCTTATCTTTTCATCATTATTATTCCTTTTAAAAATTGTTCTCAGGGGAAGTGGGATTGGTTAGCCTTTCACTCCCAGTGGTGATCACTATGAATCTTCTTCCTATGATATCCATACATTATTCAGCAGACAGGTAATGAGAATATTCAAACTTATTGTCTACAGGTTAACTTGAAAGTTAAAGGTTTAACCTCCTCCCAGCCCACCCCTGTTTGCCTATTATCTTTCCTGAGTAAGCCAGCCAACATATTACATCCGTTCGCTCACGCGATTCTCTTCTTGAAAAAAAAATAGAAACGAAGGAAGCATTTTTGTCGTAAAAGACAGTAAATCAAGAAAAGAACGTGAAAATAAAATAAGGAACATTTTTTAATCCCGTGGTGCCCCTTTTTATCTCCAAGGTGTGGAAACAAACAGTGCCTTAGTATACATATTTATAGGAGACTATATATGTTGGACATTTTTTTTCTCGGCACCTGTCGCTGGAGTGAAATAAACGCTTGCCAATTACTGATAACTGACAAAAAGTTAACAAAAACGTCGTAGAAAAAGCAGACGAATCAATATACACTTGCAAAAGGAGACTAAACTAAAACAAGAAACGAAAACGAAGAAAGAAAAAGCAAAAGGAAAATAGAAACTGTTGGAAATGGGAAAATGTCTTGACAGCTGACGGTTCAAACAGTCTGATGACGTCACTAAACTTTGTTATCTGTAACCAGATGGCTTCAAGCTTCAAGGATCTCTCACTTGATTGGCTGATTCAAAAGAATGATGATGCCATGATTCTAATCTTTTATCAACAGGAAGAATATTATGCTAATTTGCCGATCAGCAACGGTATTCCAAAACATTAAAGCTACACGAGAATTTATCCACCTTTAGATTATCATTATTCATTTTATTAGTATGGTTATTAGTATTTTTATTATTTACATGTATCATCATCGTCATTATTGCAATTGTTATTGTCATTCTCGCCATTTCTATCCCAACAGAACAGTGTTTACCCATCTGATAACTATCTATGTTTTTACGGAGGGTTTCTCTTCAGAATTATTCAGCGTCAAAGGTGTTTGCTCGTTTGAAACGCCTTGAACGTTTCATGCCTACCAGTCTTATAAAAAATTTCATAATAAACATAAGATGCCTCAATTACTCTCGATCTGAATTTTCGAACGTGTTGGATTGAGTATCATTACGGAACAAAGTGATAATAAATTTCTAATTATAGGAACCCGTTTATTCAGAAGTTAATTGAATTCTCCAGATGGTTGCAAGCTCCTAATTTTAAGAGAGAGAATGATATTTGGATTCAGAAATACATCTTCCAAAGTTAACGGCATCATCTTCCTTTTTTCGGTTTTTGTCATCGCGAAAGGAATATTTATATTTAGAGACCTTCGACTTTGTTCGGCAAGAATCTACTGTTATGAGTAATTGTTGTTGTAAATATAAGCTTCCAGAAATCTCCAGACTGCTTATTCATGCTGACATCAAGTGACGCAGATGATGACGCAGTTAAAATAGTTCTTTTGTAAGCTTCAGTAATGTTTCAGAACACTTTGTGAAAGTATATAAGGACTCATTTATGTAGTGGTAGTTGTTGTTATCGTTGGGAGTGACCGACTGTGAAGAAAGCTATACCTTGAGAGAGAGCTATAGTGGAAGATTGCTAATTTCAAGAAACATTGGAGGAAAATGTGAGTTTGGCTCAGCAGTGAACTAAGATATAGACTGTAGTGGGCTTAAGTAAGTTTATCGAGGATAATTATTGAACTGTCTTCAGGAGTCACCCCTTATGAAATTTATTAGTCGTTGTTTAATAAAGTAGTTGAGTAGGATTGCAGTATTTTTCTGTCGGTTAGATTATACCGTAATACTATTCATTCTCAGAGAGACTCCTTAGAGAAAGGTATTTTTTTTACTATTTTTGTACCGTGTGGAACATTGAAAATATGGTTGTTCTATATATAATTCAGTTGTTACCTGCTGATAATGTGCCGTCCATAATTAATCATCGCCGATGATCATCATCTCCATTATTTCGATTCCGTTGTTAAATAATTATTTTAAATCTTATGATTACCATTATCTTGGTATATTAAGCATTTTTGTCCAATATTTTTTTTAGAGTACTTTGCTTCTGTATGCTTTATCTCTGATAAAGTGCTTGTTAAATAAGCTTTGCTTATATAGTTCTAGATCTAAGTGGTCGTTATAGCTGAATTTTATTCGCATATTCACTTGTTTTCCCCTTTACGAAAAAAGGAAAAACTGCTCAATTATTTTGTTGTAAAATAGTACATTAAATAGGAAGGGACAAAAAGAAAATTGAAGGGAGAGATCATGCAATTCTGAGGTAGTACAGTTATCGTTATCATTGGATGGGAAACACACCGTGCGCTAGAATATTAGAAAAAAAAATTCATGTTGGACATTTTTCTTTACAGCACCTGTCGGTCGAATTAACAATCATGTATTTTGGTTAATTTACATTATTTGTTCTTGGTCTCTCGTTCTCGAGAAAACGCTGACTGCTGATAACTTAAAAAAATAAAAGATAAAAGGATGGTGATAATTGAAATTAATTATTACAAATGAAAAGAAGACGAAACAAACCAAACGAAACAACAAAACTGAAAAGCAAAAACGTGACAAATGATAATAATAAAATAATAATAAAGATAATTTTAAAAAAACGTTAAAAGAAACTTGTGGAAGAGCTTAAATTTTAAAATTTCGCAAAAGGACTGTATCAAAACAGCTATTGGTTATTTATTAAAGAAAAACGTTTTTCTTGAGTTCCCACAAGGAGTCGAAACTCGAACCTCCGGGTTCCGCGGAATTTGAGAGCTATTGGCTCAAATAGTCTAATGATGCCATTAAACTTTATGTTATTTGTCCCCAGATGGCTGCATGCTTCAAGAGTCTGTCACTTGATTGGCTGATTTAAAAGAATGATGTTATCATGGCTTTAATTTGTGTTCATCTGAAAGAATAATATGCTAATTTGCCGATCAGATCTTCGTTTTAGAAAACATTGAGACTATGTGAAAATTTATCCATCCATAGATTATCGTTATTCATATTTATATTATGACTGGTATTTATTTATTTTTTTACTATTACAAGTATCACCGTCATTATTATCGTATATACTATTATCATTTTCTTTTCTATCCCAAGAGAACGTTCTTTTTCCCGCGAGTAACTATCTGTTTTCTCGGGGGGTTTTTCTCTAAAAAAAACCTTGCATCGAAGGTAATTGCTCATTTGAAACGCGTTGAACTTTTGATGCTGAACAATGCTCTATCAAATTTTATATAAAAAAGTCTCGGTTTTTGTCGAATTCAGTTTCTTTTACCGTGTTCGAATGAGTATCTGTAAGGAGCAGATTGGTGATAAAATTGTCGTTAAGCTTGCCTATTCAGAAGTCACTTCAAGTGGCTTCAGGAATGGTGTGACAAACAAGAAACATCGTTAATCAAAATGTATTTATGAATAATTCAATTTCTACTCTTTAGTTTTCTCAGTTTGATACGAACTCCAATTTCTTAATTGATTATTTTTTACTTTTTCAGATTGTACAAGCGTTTTGGGTCAGATCCCTGCCAAGTGCAAGAAAGGTAAAGTGTTCTTTCTTTTTTGCTCCCTCACAAGTTTATTAGAAATGCCACAATATTATTATGCAGGTGTAAGTGACCAGAAATTACAATACAACAAAATAAAATACCAAAAAAAAAGTTAAATAAATAAAAAGAACTGTCATATTTTTACTCTCATGGACGTTTTCAAAATTACTTTGCCCATTTCATGCTAGCAGCCGGCGCTTTTACAGTACCATCTCTTTTTTCTACAACTCAATGCCACTCAAAGCACAGGTAGAGCAATGAATAACAAAGGCCCATACGAGAAGGACATACGCGTATTTATGCGAGTATGTCGACGTATGTCGCTTGATACGTGCGCATGGTACTTCTATACAATGTCCCCTTATCTTTGAGCTGCACTGTGTATATCAGAACATTTCATTGTTGCTAATGTCAACATAAAATCTTCATTCTAAGTTCTAATGGTGAAATGTCAAATTGCGCAACAAGTTTTCAAACGCAATTTCGATCGTTTCTCAATAGCTTGTGACCATAGTAGCATCATCATCATCATTATCGTTAATGTAATTACTACTTTGGTATTTTTTTGGTATTTATTTTTTCCTCCATTTCAACAGATTAGAGTCTAATGAATAATTACAAGTAAGATAAGAGGATGGAGAAGGGCACAATATAGCAAGCTAATTAGATGCCCTTTACCTTAAATTACATTTTTTCACACAGTAAAAAGAAGCGATACAATAATATAAGATATAAGATACAAAGATAAAATACAAATATAATTATTACAACAACAACAACAACAAGAAGTCTTCATTTCTCACAAAAAAGGAATTACAATGAAACAAGAAAAATGATTAAAATGAACGGGCAAAATAAACAAAGTTGCATCATTTTGTAGACTGGAGTTAGGTTTTCGAGCTAGCCCTCTATGAATTATTATTACTATTGCTATCATTGTTATTATTTATATGATTATTTGTTACCTTTTAATTATTGGTTGAAAGTCAATTGATCACTGTGCTGTATCAGTAGCTATATCAGTAGCCATATGCAGTCTCAGACTGCCTATCGTTCCTTTATCGGTGGGAGAACTTAGCTCGGCAGCACAACAATCAGCGGATTGCTTACTTTCCTACCAAAAAAGGAACGATTTGACTAATCACATTCGATTTTAATAATTTTTTTACAATTTTTTTTGTTTCCACAAGATTGTCATGAATCCCCAGGTTGTTCTACTGCTCATGCTGGTAGCCGTCCCCTGCACATCTGCGAGTATGTTGCTACTGCCATTTTGTAATGTTTAACTTCTAGTCAACCGAGTGATTCCCTATGAAACCTTATAACCAAAAGAAGTTTAGCACGATAGAGGCATAACAAATTCCAACCCTATTCTGAACAGGCTTTTCTGTATCTGAAGGAGACCTTGAAGGAGTTAACCCGTTACTCCAAATTTTGACAGAACTAATACACTAAGTACTTGTAACAACCGGTCTAAACCATTCAACATCTCATGCTGGCGTTACATTTAAAAAAAATTATGAGAAAAGCTTTAAATCTCAGGTAAGAAGCTCGCCGTGACTGAGGCGTGTCTTACTGGTATTTGCGACATTTCATCGAAAACTCGCCATCTCGTAACGTTTCCATGAAAATTTCATCGGAGAATAAATGTTTATTTTTAATGATGGTAATAATAACAATGATGGTTAAAGTAAATCTCATCACATACAGTCGAGTCAGTGAACTTCTGAATTGCGTATGATGTCGGCAATTTGTACTCCAATCGTTTCATGAGAGTTTCAGTAAATTGGAAGGCTTTATCTCTCATCGAGAACAAAGGGAAACTAACCTCAGGAGTTTGTTGCCATCAAGAAATTGTACTTCTCGGGACAGAGTCAAACCTTCTTAGGCGCCTTTCGGAGAAAAAATTTGCACGGGCTGTTTTTAAGTAAACTTTCAGAAACTATGAATCCACGAAAAGGTTATTAAATACAGAATTCGATAAAATCATAACGATAAACTGAAAAAATGTAAAGTGGAAGTTGATGATTATCAAACATCTGTCTTTGATGGCAAGTCACTGCAAAATGTCTATCTTAAAAAAATCAATGACAAAAAGTAAGCTACTCAAGTCATGAAGTAGCCCTTAATATTAATTATATATTTTTGGTAAAAAATGTACAAGAAGTGCCCATGTTTTGTCACGGTTCATGCGTTTCTTTTAATCATCTGCTAGTAACTTGTCGAGGCGATAAGATTGCTTGTGCAAATCAACAAAAGTGTATCCCAGCGTCTTACCGCTGCGATGGGGACACTGACTGTAGAGATGGATCAGACGAACAATGCAGTAAGTACTGTGGTTGATAGGTAACTTCTACTTCTGTACATCTTCTTATTCTTTATATGGGCTTAGCGTAAAAATGCTACTTTCAAAAAGTAATTTTTAATTGGAAGGCTAACTCTCTTTTCAAAAATATTGAAAAAAAGCTATATTTTCCAAGAACCCCTCATTTGCAAGAATACCTCTAACACAGCGAAATAAAGCTGTGAGGTAAATCATATGCAGAGGTAGTTTTACAAAACTGAACTGGCTATTGGTTGAATACCGTCACATTGGGCCATCTTTAGATTAAGAACTATAATGGCATGAAGACGATTCTTGTGATGGCCAAAGTGACTTTAAAATCGAACGAAATAAACCGCATCTAATTGAATGAGATAGCGGCGATTTCATATACGAGATGAATTCCTTTTGTATCTTACCGTTGGAAAAAATCAAATGCATTAATTGGGAGACCAGAAATGATAATTTGTACTTTGCAACGTAAAATGCTCTATATGATAAATTTTTAAAGCAACCATTATTACGCATGCGTGCAGTGAATGAACACTTCGAGATTTCTCGAGTATATTGAGTTCTCCAAGCGTTAGCATATTAATTTGAAAAAAGCTTTTCTAGAAATATAGTCATGCACCCATCGGCATTGCCTTAATTGACTGTATTAACTGACCGCGAAAAGGTGAAAACGCGAACGGTCGCAACACAGGGGATATTAAATTGCTAATGTAGAGCTTACGAACAAATTTTTCTTTTACACGTAAACTTTTGTCGCCAGTGCGCCATAACCAAAATTTCATAGAGCTTAATAGTATTGTAATGATACTAATAGACCAATTGAGTAACTTTTCCTTTTCTTTCATGTTTTACCTGCGCCTATCAGCTGGCCGTAAGTATCATAAATCTAAATCTATCTTTGTGTCGTCTCCTTGTAATATTGCTCAGATAACCACATTAAAGGAATGGCATATTTTGAACACATCGCTTGTATTTATTTGATTTACATGTAACTATCAATAGAAAATCTAAGGTTGAGGATCTTTGAAGTATTAAAAAATGATTTCAAGGGGCCGATTGAAACAACAAAAGCGGAACAAAAACTAAAGTTAGCTGGTCACCTCCTGCTTGATAGGGAGGCTGTATGAGATATGGAGGAAAGAAACTAATCAAACATGTTCATCGATTTCAGTTTATTTTTGTTCCATATATATTTACAAAGCCTTTCCGTCAAGACAGCTGAAATTCACGGATATTCATGATATCAAAAATAGTATAATGCCGAGTCCTCGTCTCTTCCTTTTTTCAAAATCAGTGTAAAAGTCAAAAGAAGAAAAAAATGACACAGAGAGACCAAGGGTCAGCGGCAACTTTCTCCTTTCTGAAGACGACAGGGATTGAAATTTACCAAGGGAATCTGTGGTAGCAAGAGCTTGCGAGTTGCTCGTTTGTGTGCTTATCGGTTCAAACATATTTAGCAGAGGAGAATTTTGAGGCAAACGCACAACCTCTATATTTGACTCGAGATCTAAGAAGTATGTCTAAGTTGTTTGGATTATTTCAGGTTTTGTTTGTTTTCTCCCTTTTCTTACATACACAGGCTCAATATTTTATGTCTTTGAATTGAAATAATTTGTATTATCATACAGGAAAGTGTGCAAACTACGAGTTCACTTGTGCAAATGGAGATTGTCTTGCTAAAAATAGACGTTGCGATTGGCGAAATAACTGTGGTGATAATTCAGATGAACAGCTGTGCCGTAAGTTTGTCATCGCTGTCACCGTTATCCTAATACTGCAGTCGCCTTTCCTGTAGGCTGATGGCTAACTAGTCAAGTTGTGCTGTAGTAATCAGGTCGAGATACAAACAAATATTAAGAGCTGTCTCTTCGCCTTCTCTCTCTATCTCCATATTTTCCTCTATTTAATAATAAATCGAATAATTAGCAACAATAACTATAACATAGACCGAATAGGCAGAATTAGGCTTGTTCTTACTTATGTTTCTACTGACAATGTAGTATGTTTTTCTTCAGTTTCCATTTCAGTTTTTTTAAAGTTACTCAGTTGTTTGTTGTTGCCATTGTTTCTGTTTTTTCAACTGCAAATGCAATAAACAAATCCTGGTTACTACATAATTTGAGATTGTTTTCTTTTCTCTCAATGTACGAAACGTTCTCATGGAAATATTAGCTCGACGTAAGTGTTCTTTTGGATATTTCATCAATTTCTTAACTTTTAAGTGAAAAACAATATGTTCAGTATTAGCTTATTTAATCACCTATTTATTCTATGTCATTTACATTTTTCTGTAATTATTTCAGTGCATTGGTAATCACACTTTTGTCAAAGAAAAGCGTAGCAGCCACCTGATTGAGGCATTCATGCTTGTGGGCGTGGAATTTTTTTTTTTGTGACAAAACTAACTATTGAAAGTCTCTAATATACAAAAGTAACCAAATAAAACTCAATGTGTTTTATGTTGTCCCATAAGTTTTGAAATGAGGATAGTTCGACGTCCTTAATTTCACGTTTCCATGGCGAGGCCCCCTGTTTTTGTATATAATGGCTTTGTTTTATTTGCCCTGGCGAAAGGGATAACAATCTGCACACAGGTCACCAAGTTTTTGCAACACGGCTTACAATAGCTCTTCCTTTTCAGGAGGAGAATGAAAAATAAAACAGAGCGCACCTTTGCTGTCAGGGCGTTGATATTGATCTTTAGGGTATTTTTAAAAAGTACAGGGGAGGATTAAGTCAGCTGCATCATTCACTATGATAATAAAAACTGCATGTCCAAAAGAAAAGCATTTAAATATTTTGATTAAATTTCTGGCACTGTATAGGGAATATCTCATTACTCTTCCCACTTTTCTATGCTTTGTTAACGAGGGGATGTGATAGCCGGTGATTTTCTTTTCTTTCCTTTATCTATGTTTTTCATGGACTGCACTTCGGAAACATCAGGAAGTAAGTGCTACTTCAATTTCTTAATGTAGATGTTACTCCTAACATGTCACATGACCAAAAAGCTGCTAACCACTCCCATTCTGTACCCTTTCTACCAGCTGAAAACTAATTACGACAAAAGAAAAGATCAGGAGGCGTTGTACTTCATTCAGAAATCGAGATTTGCGTTTCGGCCTGGAAAATAACCCATGTTTCAAGGTCACACACTGAATCCTAAACCTTAATGAATAATTTTACTTTAGCCTCCCTTCAGGACTCACTTAATTTTGCTTTTGCATTGTTTTGAACAACAGATGATTGTTAAAATTAGAAAAATAGCTTTATCTTGTGACATAATATTTAAGAGGCTGTCTCTCTTATTTCCACCCGGTCAATTTCGCGTCAAAAATAATTTTGCCTGAAACTCTGTCAACAGAAAGACTTTACCTAGGAAAGAACTAAATTAGATTTGGTTTGATTCGAAATAATTTTCTGACTGCATTAGGGGCCATAACTATTTCCCAGTCCGTAGGAACCGTCGCAACGTCTCGAAAATTGAAAAATAGGCATATTTTGTAACATCGTAAAATATTTTATTCGCATAGTTAAGCCACAAAATTTATATCAGATTGCTTAAAAACCTTTCTAGTTTGCCAAGAAAGTTAGAATTTGCCCTCTCAATATATTCGAAAAGGCGAATTTTAGCATATTCTGACTACTAGAAATCGCCGTCGGCCGATGGCCGTAAATAACCTTGATTTAGACGTTAAGTTTTGGGATTTGGGACCTGGTTGACGACTCTATCCTACACAGCCGTTAAGTTTAGACCTTTATAGGCAAAAATATGCAAAAACCCCTGTACGTTTTCGATTTTTGAAAAGTTATGACCGTTTGAATCAGCCCATGTACGAGCATTGGCGATTTTTTCGCCCACACCAAAATCGAACCAATGGAGCAGATTTCGTCAAAAATACAGCTTACCTTCGTCACATCTTAGGTTTGTGTGAAATTTCAGATATTCCTCACTCCCCAAACTGGTGAAATTTATGATAACTCCAGCAAATAACTCCAAACTTCAGCGGTCGGCATCTATCGATACTCTTCTTTGACTCGTTGTTGCGAACTAAACTCGAAAACTAAAGTCATGTTTCGCGCTTAATGTCCTGTTGAAAGTTTGGATTGCAGCTGCATTCTCTTCAAGAATCAATCATAGAACTCCATTTGTAAGTCTATGTGTCGAAGTTTGGGGGCTAAAATTTGGAATTTAAAGCTCAACGATTGCACTATCGCGAATAACAGAGGTCCGCATTAACCATTGCGGGTGAACCCGCTGACCCTTTATTTATTCTGGAAGGCCTGCAAGTGTAGTATGGCATGCAAGTGCTTTTTCGAAACCAGAGAGGCTTCAGTCTGTAGCGAGTCTTCAGCGAGGTTGATAAAGCTTTCAGAATGTACAGGTGATATCAGTGATCATCTACGAGCATGTCACTTAGGTTAGCTTAGAGGAACGGTACAAGAATATGAGCTTATCATTAACAGGTCAGGGTTGCCACGCGACCTTTCCCCTGATCAACTTGAAGAACTTTGTATCTGCGAAAAGCATAGAGGAAACATGGGTAAAAACTGGCGACCACGTCGCACTTGCCAGTACCCGCTGCACAACGGCCGGAAAAAGCAGCTAAATACTAGAAACGCAGTTCATCTCGACATGTCAAGGGAAATTAACACTATCTTCGCAGAACTCGTTCCAACGGGTTCCCGTAAGTACGATTTTTATGTAAATTCTAGCTTACCAACCAGGTATTGTCCTGAAATGAAGGGCAGGGTTTAAATTAAGATGATATCTACACATATATTGAGGTGCGGTAAATGTCAGAATTCAGTATCTTGGAATTTGATTAACATTTGGGCCAAAGCTCGCACGCGAGTGAGTATAAAACAAAACAACTGCTGCGATTTCGTCCCAAGATACGTACCGTGATACCACATGGCAGCTAGTGCAACTTGATAAGTTAAATCACACTTCGACTTATAACATTGCTCTGAAGCAAACTTGAACCTAAGTTTCCAACACCACAAAATTGTAACGTTAGTCAATTATGTATATAATCGGGAAACACAACAATTGCACATCTACATGTTTACAAAAGCATTTTTTTATGTCATACACGCAAGGCGAGATACTAGATAAATAAACTTGGAAAGTAATTTTACACCAATGTTTACGCCGATGCAAGATAACATTCCTTCTGTTTTGACATTTATACATTTACACAAAGCACTTTTGTGTTATTGATATAAAAACGAGGAGGCATCGATTTTCGCCCTTTTATCCCTAAATAGAGTCAGAGTTTAACAACCTTTGCAAACACCCTCCTATCCGAAAATTGAGAGCGTACCCCAGGGTCACGTGATCATAGTGCAACAATTTTTATTTGTTTTCTATAAGTGTGGCTCTGCTTGTTATCATTTTGCATTATTGTTGTATTTCGTGCTTTTCAGTAATCTGCGTATCTTGTTACAAGCTGCACAAGATCAAACTCGCGGAGAACATGACGTTGTTGCAAGGGCAACGTCCCGAAGAAAGTAACCAGCAAGAGGACGAACCTTACAGGTGATATAACGCTACCTGATCCTATAAATAAAGCAGACCATCATATGCATTGACACCTAGAGAACTTTTAAGGACAAATGTTCAATTAAAATGCTGCATGCTAGCAAAATTGTTTTCCTCGGCGTGGCCACACACTATAACATTTTGCGCAACATTGCTAATGCAGCAAGCAAGTTATGTTTACAGGTACGCGGCCAAAATGGGTAACATTTTTTAAAAAAGTGACAAATAGTGTTTTGGCTTTAAATTGGGTGACCTAAAAAGAGAAAATGATTGATTAATGTACCATAAAATTGCACGCGGTGGTGCTGATAGTGAACAGAACGGAATTATTTGTGCGTATTGCTGACGAAGAATGAGTTCTTCGTTAGCAACAAATTCTACTTCCGCAACAATGCGTGCAAAGATTTTAGTAGGGACATACTATGCAGTCAATCACATGGCGGGAGAACTTCAAATTTTTGTTTGATTTTCTCAACTCCCAGAGTCGCCGAATGAATGGCGGCTTTAAATCTTGCAACAGTCACATCAACGCCTGCCGCGACGCCGCCTCGACCGAAAGCAAATGCCCTTACAGCTGATTGGACTCTGGATGCAGATCTGAGACCGACAGCCAGAGCTCTGGAGACGACGAGGCTGCTGAAAGTACCAGCGAGTTAGCAATGTCGGGGTTTACAGATGCCATGGAGAAACTAAACCCGGTAGCAACCGGTGCTGACCGCGTCAGTCCGTTGACCTTTCAGCTGAAAAGTACATGGGAGGAGGCAAAAGAACACGAGAAAGATATTTGCATTGACAAGGCTACTGAAGCTTGTACTCTCGTTTGTGACATCATTGCGCCGAAGGCTGGACAACAGCTATTTCAGGCCTGTTTTACACTAGATAAAGGGACTAACCACTTAGACCTTGTACCGTTGATGCAGGCCTACAGCAACGCCATGACGAGTACCTTGAAGACCCAAATTCTAAGCCTATATGCTTATCGATATCCAGTGAAGACCCTTCAGAAAATCCACGAGCCATACTCAAAGTTAAGCGAGTGGCAAATTAGACGCGCTAGAGCTCATGCAAGAGAGTATGGTTCAGGTTCTATGGTCGAAAAGTCCCCGTGTCATCGAGTTCGACTGCCACCAATAAAGCTTGACCATTTCTTAGACTTCGCGAACCGCCCTTACTTTTATCAAGACGTGTCATTTAGTACGAGGAAACTGAGGCTCAGCAGTGGTGAGAAGATCACAATGCCAAATGTCATTCGCAAAGTCACAAGGTCAACAATGGTCAAGCAGTACCTTTAGTTCTGCGAAGAAGAAAAGTTTGAACCACTAAGCCGTTCAACCCTATTTCGCATCCTCGAGGTAAGGGAAGCCTCTCAACAGAAGTCCCTTAGTGGCCTGGATAACACAGCAGCTGACGGGTCGGCGGGGTTCGCGCAACTCCTCCGAATAGTGGAGGAGCTTGATCAGATTGGGCTCACAAAGAACGTGGCAGACGAACTGCGGAGAGCCCTCAGCGAGGGTAAGAGGTACCTCAAAACCCAGTTTCAGAGTCACTGCCAGTAAGATGAGAGCGAATGTCCCGACCACTGTCGTAAGTTTGGTCTCAGCGATCCAAACGATCCAGATTTCCAGGAACAATGCTCACATCAACACACGCTTCTCTGCCCTCAATGCGACGAGATTACTTCCGTTTTACAGAAGATGCAACAGATTGTTAAGGATAACAAAACCTTAAGTTTTTACAGCGAGGACCAAAAAAATGACATGTTGTACGACATCCAGAAATCTTCAGAGGCTATCGTCCAGTGGAAAGCTCACATTATGAGATCCGTGAATCAGGAATGTGCAAAGCAAGATATTATCGCAAAGCTTGACCAGACTTCGTGTCTTCTTGTTATAGATTGGGCCATGAAGTTTCTGCAGCTGCGCTATAGAGAGAAGCAAAGTGACTGGTACGGAAAAAGAGGGTTAAGTTGGCACATTAGTAGCGTTGTGTCTCGAAGCAAGTCTAACACGTCGGAAGTCATCTCGTACGCTCATCTCTTTGATCAGTGTACTCAGGACTGGTATGCAGTTACGTCAATTCTCGAAGATATTCTAAAGCAGTTGAAAGTAAAGAATCCTTTGCTGCAGAAAGTCCATCTAAGGTCAGATGAAGCCGGTTGCTATCACAACAGCTCCCTAGTAACTGCTGTGAGAGATGTCGCAAAAGCAGTTGGGGTTGATGTTCATAGTTATCACTACTCGGAGCCGCAGTCTGGTAAAGACATTTGCGATCGTATCCTCTGTCCAATGAAGTCCTCTATTCGTGCATACTGCAACGAAGGGCACGATGTTCTAACTGCCGTGGACATGAGAGATGCATTAACACAACACCCAGTGAAGGGAACAACAGCTGCAGTGAGCATAGTCGACGAATCAAAGAACACTCTCTGTATAAATAAGATTGAGCATTTTAGTAGCTTCCACAACTTCGAATATGGAGATACCGGTCTGAGGGTTTGGAAATGTTATGGCATCGGTAAAGGGAAGTACATTCCATATGACGTAATTTATATCAATCACCAGGGTCAAACGTCCCTTCAAACCATAGAATCTCAAGGGTTTTATGATCCTCCTGAAAAGCGTGTGGTCAAGCGTCGTTCAAAGGGCAGCAAGGAAACAGAGAGTACAACGCCATTGTTTGAATGCTCTGTGCTTGGATGTGTTGAAGTGTTCGAAACGTTTTCGCAGCTAGAGCTGCACCTGGACGTTGGAAAGCATACAGTCAGCAGGTTAAGCCAGTATGATGTAATCAAAAGGGACTGGGCCCTTAAGTTCTCGTCGATAGATACCGCTGGTATCGAGTGTTCGAGCTGTTCGGTAGATTCCAGTACACCACTCACTTCTCCCGTGAATTCTTCGCCCCACTCGTCTCTACGAACAGGATCGGCTGTAAGCAAACCATGGGGCAGCGTTAGATTTTCAGAGAAGGTAAAAGAATACCTAACGGCACGGTTTATACTTGGAGAAAGAACTGGGCGAAAGGCAGACCCCGCCCAAGTGGTAGTGGACATGCGAAATGCGAAAAATGAATCAAATGCACGTTTGTTCACTAGAGAACAGTGGCTGATAAAGAGCCAAGTTCAGAGCTTTTTCTCCCGGCTAGCAGCAATGCGACGAAAAGATCAGGGTGTGATAGGGATATCGCTGGATGAGGAGGAAGATGTCCAATGCGTCCAGGAAAATTCTGAGAGACAAGATCTGGTAGACAAAGTTAACAAAGAGATCAAAGTCTCACATCCAATCTGCTACGACACGTATGACCTCTGTGAACGTTACCACAGTAACACACTTCAGAAATTCAATGTGGTTTTGTTGAGAGCCATTTGTAGTCATTTTGAGATCCCTGTAAAATTGAGAGACAAAAAACAGATCCTCATAGACAAACTGTCGGACTTGATTAGTGATTGTCAATGTGTTTCTCAGTAGACTTGTGTAAACAATGTCTTATACGGTGGCTGAAAGTGTAGAATATGCTCTACAGATACAAACTATTTGTAGTTCCGATATCAAGTTCTGACGGCGTTGTTATAGTGTAATATTTTATAATATCTAGTAGTCAGTGAAATGTTTTGATGAAAACAATAGAAAATTTACCAAAAGCAACACATAACATCTGTTCATACGAAGCATGTGTCAAAGTTTTTATCACGTTGGTAGCCGATTTCTCCGACTATTGACAGGTTGCTGATCTGTGGACACAATCGACGCGGAACCGAGAGAAGCAAGCTCAGGATATTTGAAACTGATTTATTAATTATATGATATCACACTCCAGGTAAAAGCATTTATTCTTTTCATCCAAAATTTTTCTCCACAAATATTACATTGGGATGTAAAGTGGGATACAAAACGAAACCATACGGCACAACGTACGGCACAAGCTATCAGCGGTCTTCTTTTTTGTGCGGACCTTTATGAGAACAGTATAACATCGAACTGGATCGTCGTGATCTAAATTTAAGCGATTATTACTTCACTTCAGAAGCCTAAAACCTTCATTTCCTCCCTCAGCTTCCAGACATGGAGAGTTTATATTCTGACTTTGGAAAAAATTCAGCTCTGTAGCGATGTTAAATGGGTGATTTACCGCGAAATGTGGCTAATTCCGACTTTGTTTTGATACCACGAATCGCGATGGATGCCGCCTACTTTCCGAAGGCAATACCTTGCTAATTGTTGAGGTTATCATGGATTTCACCAATTTGGTTATTAGAAAATTCTGAAGTTAGCCATGAAGCCGGGCTGCAAAGCGGGTAAGCTGTATTTATGACGAAATCTGCTCCAGTGGTTCGATTTTGGTGTGGGCGAAAAAATCGCCAATGCTCGTACATGCGCTGATTCAAACGGTCATAACTTTTCAAAAATCGAAAACGTACAGGGGTTTTTTCATACTTTTGCCTATAAAGGTCTAAACTTAACGGCTGTGTAGGATAGAGTCATCAAATAGGTCCCAAATCCCAAAACTTAACGTCTAAATCAAGGTTATTTACGGCCATCGGCCGACGGCGATTTGTAGTCGTCAGAATATGCTAAAATTCGCCTTTTCAAATATATTGAGAGGGCAAATTCTAACTTTCTTGGCAAACTAGAAAAGTTTTCAAGCAATCTGATATAAATTTTGTGGCTTAACTATGCGAATGAAATATTTTACAATGCTACAAAATATGCCTAATTTTTTAATTTTCGAGACGTTGCGACGGTCCCTACGGACTGGGAAATAGTTATGGCCCCTAATGCAGTCAGAAAATTATTTCGAATCAAACCAAATCTAATTTAGTTCTTTCCTAGGTAAAGTCTTTCTGTTGACAGAGTTTCAGGCAAAATTATTTTTGACGCGAAATTGACCGGGTGGAAATAAGAGAGACAGCCTCTTAACTTTGAATGCACTGGTTAGCGTGGATTTGAGTCCATTCAATGTTAAGGATTTTTTTTCCCTCATATTCCCTGCAAAGGAAATATCAAAGCGTCACCATCTTAAACTTTACGAAACTTCTATTTGGTAAAGGTCTTGAAGAAAGACTTCTCCATACTTCTGTTCCCCCGAAAGAAAATCAAAATCGTTTAAAAACAATATACCTTCTTTTTTTTTCAGTTACACCACATTGCATTAAAAACGTTTCAATACTAAATGGCTTCGCTTTTCTTTCAGTTATTGATTAATGGGCCGATCAATTTAAAGCTTTAACATTCCCCCGTAGGGGAACTGTCGTTTGTGCCTGGGGTTGGGGAATGCCGTGAGCCTCACCTGGCTGGGGTGGGAATTTGAACCGGAAGTGTTGAATAAAATGCTTTAACTTATAATGTGGTGTTTTAAGATAAAGAGTTCACTTTTGGGTACGAATGGCTCCGGAGAAAGGTCTACAAGGTCTAGCTTATAAGGCTCGGCAAATGTATAGAATGTCAGGATCACTTATTTTACCTTTAAAAAAAATTGACCATTAAGTCCAGTACTTGGGTAGGGTATTCAGGGTCGGCCAGGGTTTTTGGGTATTCGGTATTCAGGGGCGTTTTAAATCGGGTATACGGTATATTGCAGCTTAAATATGGGTATTCAGTATATCACTTTCTTTGAATTTCAGGTATAAAGTATTCAAAGCTTCGATTATTTTTGGGTATATTTGGAGGAATTTGGGGTATTTTGGGGTATTTTGTCGATTTTTTTTCGGGTATATTGGTATTCCACTACCCCCCCTGGCCGACCCTGGGTATTGAAACACAATTTTGGCCCCGGGGGCTGAAATTTGAACGGATCAATTTCCAAAAGTTTAAACGCCTCGGGGTTTCCGTGGGGGACGTTGAAGCTTCAAATTAATCGATGCATAATTCATTTATTGGCTTACTTATTTTTTATCTGATCTCCCTAACTTATTTGTCATTCTGTGCTTTCTCTACTCATGTGCGGCCTTTGTGAAATACACCAGCGTGTAAGTGATTAATTATGATTAGATTACTGAAGTTAATAATTTAGTTGTGACATCTGTTTCTGCTCCACTTTCCATAACATTCCTAAATACCGCAAACGTGCATGAGTAGCAAAACACAGGATGAGAGGATGAGGATGAGAATTTGATGTTCTAATACCAGTCGTTGTAATAGCAAAATAAATGATATATCTCGAAAACAGTTCATGAAGAATAACCGAGGCCAGCCTTCAGTCCCATATGATGATTGATGGGAAGTGTGTTAGTATTGCCTACTTTAACTATAAATGTTAGTTGAACTAAACAATTTTTTTATAATACTTGAATTCTGCTTATCCCTATCGTTTTCCTTGCTCTTGATATCGTCTTCGGTGGATCAAATACATGTAAATACATCAGGCGGTAAGTTAAAGCTTAGAACTAATTACTTTAAGGATAATGATACGTTATCATCTCCGTTTGTTTGTTTTTGCTTGTTTGTTCGTTTGTTTGTTTGTTCAAGATTATTCTTATGATTAAAGCATGAATAAGCAGTTGCGTTGCGAGCACATCTGCGCCGCTGCCTTTCTTGGGTTTAGTGGACAACTAAGAACAACAGGTGCGGAAGATTTTCATAAGAGAGAGAGAGAGGGGGAGAGAGGGGAAGAGAGGGGAACGGGGGGGGAGGGAGGGGAGAGAGCGAGAGACTGAGACCATAATGTCAGCAGAAGAATGTCAGCAGAAGATAATGCATCAAATACAACTTTCAGGGAACTGGTTTTAAGTAAACAGAGTCGGAAAACTGAGAAAATTGAAATATCGATGTAGAAAGGGATGATCAAAATACAACATCGACAGTACACCAGAATAAATTTTTTAAATTGGCATTTTCCTCTGCTCATGCTGACATTAAGGAAACTTCTAAGCAGAAAAAGAAACAAATTAGATAAAAATCTGGCAATAACTGCAAGCTTCCTCCCCATTAAGCAAAAATGCCATTGTTGACAAGTCCGCTTATAAGATCGAAAACCAATTTCTGGCAAACAACTTTGTCCCTCAATAAACAAGCGGAAAGACAGGTATCAGTTGCCCATAAATATTATCATATTGTTACCTTTAATTGTTGGTTATTCATCTTCTAAGTCTCCAGCCCAATAAACCTTCAAAATTGTGAAAGGAGTTCTTATCCCATGTGTTTAACCTAGTTTCATTGATTAGTTTTTAACATTACTGCATTCTTTTCCTAAATTACTCTCCTCACTTAAACTAACTTTTTTGTTTCTTTTCTGCCACTGGTTACTGCTCAATACAGCATGTGAGTATGATTTTAATCGTCTATTCGAATTGTGAACTGTTGAACTAAAACGATTGTTGATTTAGACACAATTTGCTGATTTATGATTTTACTGTCTTTTCTATCCTCTTTTATTATCTTGCCTGACCTTGTGACAATAAGGCGGTAAGTAACCATTATTTTTTATTAACCCTCTTTGGCATATTTGGTTTGACCGCTTACATAAGTCAAGTAAAATTTTTGTTCTTTTTTTTTATTCATTCAATTTGATTTAATCAAATGCATATATCTTCGTTCATCTTCACCATTGAAACATAATAAAATATAGGCGATTTTTTGTTGAAATGTAAACGTAATGTACCTAAAGTGCGGATTAATTTTTTGGAGCGTGCGCATCCCGTTTTTGGTTGTGAGTTTTATTGGTGTTTTGGCAAACAGCATAACTTTGAAAGAGGAAAAAATTACGTAAAATGTACTTATCGACTGGATGGAAGGGCCGGACAGGTAAACTTTTGGCTCGAGGTCATACTAGTGCTTATTATCCGGTCCGGCCCGACCAAGCTCAGTCAATGAACATTTTACCACTTAGTGTTTGAGATTTCGAAATTTTTGTCTCAACCTAGATAGGATGTACTTGCATATAAAAGAAGGGTGCGCGGGTCCATACGGGTCATATGATGATTAAAGTTACAATACATGTCTCTAGATGAGTTTCGGGTGCAATTCAGGTAAAGCGTTCGCTTTGAAGGGTCTCAATGGGTTTAACTGTCAGCCATCAAGCAGCCCAAAGTTTGATCATCAACCGTCGAAAAAACAGTTCATGACAAGAGATTATATTTTCGTGCTTCGTAATCATTTTCATCTTTAACTTGGTAGCTCAATATTTAAAAATATCTTTCTAATCGATAACTTGTTGCCGACTATGTCACGCCACGCCTTGTCTTGCTTGGCGTAATTTTTTTGCGTCTCATTGGCGAACGGAGACAAGCGTTAGGTGAGCGCGAGGGAGGAGCGCAAGAAAATAAATACTTCCCACACTTCCACTGTTCCTATTAAATTGATTAGTGAATATCATGTGATAAACGAATATCTTTCAACAAAAGCGTAGCGTATCGTGTTTTATGGACGAAGCTATCGAGAAGCCCTTTTTTTAATTCCGCACAAGGCAACTGTAAAGGATAAGCAAAGGAAATGCATCGCTGATGTATTTACAAGCACATAGAGAAGTAAATTGGGAATACGAACAGAATTGAACTTAAAAAATAAGCAACAACAACTGTAAACAATGGGATGGGATAAATGTCATTTATGAGATTTATCCTCCGAAGGTAGCGGACGCACTAGGTTTACAAAACTTGTCCACATACGCATTTGAAACACCAAAATAACTGTAAAGATTTATTTACGTTCAAATATATCACCTTCTTATAGGTTTCGCTCGCATAGAAACATATGTTTATTTGTAACCGTCATTTCTTTAGAGAAAATGTTGCCTCGACATAAAACCATGTTTGTTGTAGTCTCCGCCGGTGTCTGGGGGAAAATAGCTTGAAAAATTGGTATAGGTACAGGATACAGCTGGTTTTACCTTCCTTTTTTTGTACTCCTCCTTTCGTGCGTGACTCACTCTTCGTGTTCGCTTCCTTCTTGTCACTGTTTGTCGGAAAAACGCAGAACATTGCGCCTGTTCTGCGGGTTACAGGTGTTTGTTCGTGTATTTTTTTTTCACTCCTCCTCGAGCGTGACTCGCACTTCATGGTCGCTTCACGCTTGCCTCCGTTTGACCGAAAAACGCTGAGAAATTACGCCTGTTCTGCAGATCCAGGCCTCCTCAATGAAACTAAGGGTTCGTGGTTTCCTCTTTCTTGTCTTTCTTCATATCAAAACGGATGGTAAAAACAAACTTTTCTTTTAAATAGACATCAAGATTCAAATAAAGAGGCTTTTCTCGAAGTTAGTCGAGAGTAAAAGCTGTGGAAAATATTGCCTGATAATAATCCGAATTGGAACGAACACAGCTTTCCTGGCCTTTTTCCTGGGGATGTAAGTTAATGATTACTGAGCTAAAATTATTAACAACACTTCACTGAACAATTGTTGTTTTCTTTCTTTCATGTCAACTGATGCTCAACAGGGTGTAAGTATCTATTTATTGTGCTAGGTATGTTTATCCATTCCCTGATCTTGTTGTTTAAGATCAATCCTATTTCTTTTAAAATAGGCCTTTGACTAGTATTTGCATAAAATCCAATTTGAATACTTATCATTTTTTTAAAATGATATGTTATTCAAATTAGATTAATCTTAAGTTGTGTTTGTTACTTGTCACATAACTTTCGGGCAGCTGAGTAATTTTGTTCGAGCTAGCTTGGAAGAAAGAACAATAAGAAATAATAAGCTACATTTTACATGAGGGTGTTCCATTTTGTTATTAAAAAAAAGGAAAAGGGCCCAGAGACCGGATTCCTTTTTTTTTTCAATGATTCTGATAGTTTTGAAAATATTTTAATTCTAATCATAACCTCCCTAGATATTCACTATTCTCCAAATAGTTTTCGTGGTTTTTCTATCTTGGTGTGCATAGGGGTACAGGTGTTTTGTGTTTTTTTTTTCACTCCTCCTCTCGCGCGTGACTCGCTCTCGCGCTCGCTTTGCGCTTGCCTCCGTTTGACCGAGAAACGCTGAAAAATTACGCCTGTTCTGCAGATCCAGACCTCCTCAATGAAACTTAGGGTTCATGCTTTCCTCTTTCTTGTCTTTGTTCTTATCAAAACAAATGGTCAAAACAAACTTTTTTTTATAACGATATCAACATTTAGATAAAGAGGCTTTTCTCGAAGTTAGTCGAGAGTAAAAGCTGTGGAAAATATTGCCTGATAATAATCCGAATTGGAACGAACACAGCTTTCCTGGCCTTTTTCCTGGGGATGTAAGTTAATGATTACTAAGCTAAAGTTATTAACAACACTTCACTGAACAATTGTCGTTTTCTTTCTTTCATGTCAACTGATGCTCAACAGCGAGTAAGTATCTACTTATTGTGCTAGGTATGTTTATCCATTCCCTGATCTTGTTGTTTAAGATCAATCCTATTTCTTTTAAAATAGGCCTTTGACTAGTATTTGCATAAAATCCAATTTGAATACTTATCATTTTTTTTAAAATGATATGTTATTCAAATTAGATTAATCTTACGTTGTGTTTGTCACTTGTCACATAACTTTCTGGCAGCTGAGTAATTTTGTTGGAGCTAGCTTGGAAGAAAGAACAATAAGAAATAATAAGCTACATTTTACATGATGGTGTTCCATTTTGTTATTAAAAAAAGGAAAAGGGCCCAGAGACCGGATTCCTTTTTTTTTCAATGATTCTGATAGTTTTGAAAATATTTTAATTCTAATCATAACCTCCCTAGATATTCACTATTCTCCAAATAGTTTTCGTGGTTTTTCTATCTTGGTGTGCATAGGGGTACAGGTGTTTTGTGTTTTTTTTTTTCACTCCTCCTCTCGCGCGTGACTCGCTCTCGCGCTCGCTTTGCGCTTGCCTCCGTTTGACCGAGAAACGCTGAAAAATTACGCCTGTTCTGCAGATCCAGACCTCCTCAATGAAACTTAGGGTTCATGCTTTCCTCTTTCTTGTCTTTGTTCTTATCAAAACAAATGGTCAAAACAAACTTTTTTTTATAACGATACCAACATTTAGATAAAGAGGCTTTTCTCGAAGTTAGTCGAGAGTAAAAGCTGTGGAAAATATTGCCTGATAAAAATCCGAATTGGAACGAACACAGCTTTCCTGGCCTTTTCCCTGGGGATGTAAGTTAATGATTACTAAGCTAAAATTATTAACAAAACTTCACTGAACAATTGTTGTTTTCTTTCTTTCATGTCAACTGATGCTCAACAGGGTGTAAGTATCTACTGATTGTGTTACGTATGTTTATCCATTCGCTGATCTTGTTGTTTAAGATCAATCCTATTTCTTTTGAAATAGGCCTTTACTAATATTTGCATAAAATCCAATTTGAATACTTATCATTTTTTTTTAAAACTGATATGTAATAAAAATTAGATTAATCTTACGTTGTGTTTGTAACTTGTCACAAAACTTTCGGGCAGCTTTTTTTTCAATGATTCTGACATTTTTTTAAATAATTTAGTTCTAATCATAACCTCCCTAGCTATTCACTATTCTCAAAATGTTTTTCGTGATTTTTCTATCTTGGTGTGCATAGGGGTACAGGTGTTTTGTCGTGTTTTTTATATTTGCAGTCCTCCTCTCACGCGTGACTCACGCTCGCGCTCGCTTTGCGCTTGCCTCCGTTTGACCGCAAAACGCTGAAAAATTGCGCCTGTTCTGCTGAATCAGGCTTTCTCAATGAAACTAAGGATTCATGGTTTCCTCTTTCTTGTCTTTCTTCACATCACGGCGGATGGTAAAAACTAGACCGTAACGCAGCTTTCCTGGTTCCCTCACGAAAAGTGATATGTTCACTCATTTAGATTTGGAGATTATTTAGACAACTAACTGAGGATCATAATTGTGAAAAAAAATTATCCATTCATCGATCTTGCTGCTCAGCTCAATTCAAGGTTTTAATGGGCAAAGTTTGAGGTCTTAGACCGCTCTTACAGAGATCGCTACTTAAATGTTTCCCCCCTCCCCCCCCCCCCCCCCCGCCTCCTAAGAAAGAAAACATACAAACAAACAAACAAACCTATAGGTTCTTTCTCACTTTAGAAATAAGAAAATAGCTCACGATGTATTTCATAATTTTGATCTTTTAAGGAGCAGGTGTATTACACCTTAGTACCAAATGAAGGAGATAATTAATTGAGTGTAAACACTGTAAAATCAAAAACAAAACAAAAAAAAACCAGCAAGACTCGCAATAAAGCAAGAGAGCATTAATTTACTTTTGAATCTTTTCTTTCATTTCACCTGATGCTCAACAGTGTGTAAGTATCTATTTATTGTGTTACGTACGTTTATCCACTCGTTGATCTTGCTGTTCAGCTCCAATTCAATTTTATCTAAAATAGGCATTTGGTTGGTATGTTCTTAGAGTTCAACTTGGATATATACATTTTAATTACTTGATTTGAAGAACCTGACGCTACACAAACTTATCAGTGTGAAAGAACCCATTTATTGTTCTACTCAATTTTATTTCATACTTGGTCTTGCTGTAAGTTGAGCTCAATCCAACTAAATTTATTTTCCTCCGAGCCATGTTTTCAGAAATTTGAATGTATAGATATAAAATTGAATTTCATTGACTTTCTGTACCGTTTTTCTCTTGTGATGTTACATTTAGTTGAGCAAAAGAAAATTGCTGAACATATCAAGGAATTCTTTGCAATGAAGTCTTTAAATAAAGGTTTTGGTTAATCACTATGCAATGTTTCACTGATAAGTCATTAAGCTATGTTATGATTAATAATAGAGTAATATTACCTACAAATGGCTCTTATCACTTAAATTTGTATCATTAATGAATCATTTTAAAGTTTTCCCAATCAATGAAACTATTGGCAGCTTTATTAAAACAACGAAGCGAATTTCTGAAATTCGGGAAATTAGGTAACTCTAAGAATAGGCCGTGTTGTTCTAAATGGTGCACAAGAAACTTTCATTCGTTAAAATTTAGATAAAGCGGTAGTTAGAAAAATGTATTGGCTCACAAGCTTTTGCATTAAATACTAAGAATATTTTCTTCTATCATTATTTCTCTCTATTTTCCAAAATGAAATTAATCTCCAGGCGGTAAGTACCCACCATTTTAATTATATACGCTTATCACAGACATTCTGACTAACGTACATGTCAGAAATGTTTTAAAGTAAGCTGTAACCTTGAAACACTAATTCTGCTTCTTTTATTTCCTTTTCCCCCCTCAATCTTACTGGACATATCAAGTTGGTAAGTGGTTTAACGTTCATTATCAAAACGAGCTTTTATCGATAACACTTTTTACTCAGGCGCTCCGTGATAGGGTCGGTTCATTTACAAATCGCTTTCAAGAACATTAAGGAACAAGCGTGAGTGCAAGAATTTCACATTAAGGGTTCAAGAACTACTTGAGTAACGTGTGAAATTACTGTGCTGTGTAGAAGGGATAACTCTTCAAGATACCTTCCACACGTTTTTCACTTGCCTTATGCAATTTATACATGCGCAATAAATGATGGTAATAGGACTGATTAGAGTTCAATTCGGTCTGTAACCATACAAGTGATTATAACAATCGGACGACCGCGCAGCGGGAGTTGCATTTGTTAATTACGAGTATGATTACAGATAGAATTGGACGACTTGAGGTCCTGTTATCAATTAACCAGAACTACGACAAAACTTGAGAAGGAAAATAGACATCAGTTGTACATTTTCATTAAAAAAACAACTATTAACTCGGCAAAATACGCGACAACATCGCTTACTGTCCACTTACACAGGCACAACGTATCTACTGTCCTATTACACTGTCCAATTACAGGTATGACACGTACACTGTCCTATTAGTGCTCTAATCGGTCTGGCGATAACCAATTACGTTCGAGAATTTTGGTATAATTTTGATTAGTGTAAAATTGTGTGAAGATAGTGATCATAACTCCCCGTTATGAGCGCCTGAGTAAACGCACAAATGCGTCTAGTTGGGTAACCTCCCTTTTAGAGGTTAAGAGAGTGAGACTGATAAGAACTGTGTCACCTGAATTGAAAAAATACGGGGTGGAAATGGTATTAAAGTAAACTGTTTGGAAATGGGATCAGAATATCCATCTCCCTAATACTAATCTAAGTTGTGTAAATTATCACTGGTTTTAATTTCTGGCATTCCGCAAAAAATATACATTATTCAATATTTCACATAATGATTATTCTAGATACACTCTCGGCCATCTGGACATCAGGGAATAATACATTTTTTTAATGCGAGCACTGTAATTCCTTAAAAAATTCGTAAGCACTAAATAGGACGCTAAGGGTATTTAGATTATCCTTGAAGTGCACGAAATTGTTTTGCGTAGATATTTAGCTTATCATATGTATAAACCAATCCCGATTAGAAGAGAAATTTCGGAAAACTTAAAACTCAGTTTTTTCGGGCCCTAAAGTGCTCTTATTTTGGCTTAAAAGTATCCCGTGGTGACGAATTAGCGGGTGATGACGTAGAAAACTGCAAAAACTCTCCGTTGACACTTACACTCTCACATGTCTTGTAATTTTGTATCGGTGAGCGTTGAAATACTCTTTAAGTAATGTTCGATAGCTGTCTACCTACCTTCAGGAAGCTCTACCGAGAGTTGTGATACATCGCGCTCAAGTAATAAAGAAGAAATGGACGTTGCGACAACGGTTCAGCTCTACCAAGGAGAACCGCGTGCATCAAACACAGATTTCGATGAAGACTGACAAAGACGGTTTCTCGCCTGTGGTGTTCAAGTCAAGATTAGACCAAAAAAATCCCGTTATTCAGTGTTTAGTTTGTTGCTTTGTGTTTTGTTTCTTATGGCGAAATCTATGGAAAGAATGGCTTTGTTCGTTCCTGTTGCCTCAAATTTTATTTCTTCGAATTAAGTGCGGCGAAGGTTCCCCTTGGTCGGTGCTATAGGGTTTCGTTCCCGTGGAGTAATTCCCTTAGCTAACCAAAAGCTAACTTTTGACGAAAGAATCAGCTGTATCGTGAAATACGATGATTTTTCGTCGAGAAGTCACCGGGCAGTCTCACAGCAAGTTACTCCTTTCCTCGTACATTGCAAAGGTAGAGGCGATCGTTGTCGAGCCGGTCAAATGGAAAACGAGTGCGTTTAGAGTCATCTGATTCAAGTTCATCTCAAAAAGGGATTTCAATGGAGAAAACTTCTTTAGTTTAAGTGCAGCATTGCCATATGATCCATCTCGTTCGATGGAAAATAATTGACATCAGTGTAAAATGTAAATTTCCTATGCATCGACTTTCACACAGCACTGGGATTCGCTACCATTTAATTCAATAATATTTGTGTTTTTTTATTTATTTTGTTGCAGTGCTATTATCTCAATGAAATTGCTACTGTTGAGAATTTTCTTTTTTGAGGGCAGGGGGGAATTGATGGCTCGTGGAATAGATTTTTGAAAACCTAGGTTAGGAGAATACACGGCCCCTTCGAGCTTGTGTTTATGCCAGTATCCTTGGAAAATATTTCTTCCTACAGCTCGTCTGAATGCTTGCCATGTTGATAAATACGTTTTAGATTATCTCTAAGGACTACTCGATAATGATAACTTTCAAGCGCAAGAGCGAGTTATAGATACGATGTGGGGAATGGCATTCGCTCGCTCGATTGGTCGATTCCTGTAGCCTAAGCAATTACACGGCCCCTTCGAGCTTGTGTTTATGCCAGTATCTGTGAGAGCTTTCGCACCGTTCAGGCAACAGGATAACGGTTAGCTCAGGAAAGAGCTTGACCTTTATTACAAATAATATATTTCTGTTATTGAGATACGATGGAAACTGTAATTGGTAGGGTTTTCATGTGATAAGGAAAGCGCAAATGTAGTCATGTGGAAAGACAAGGAGTATGAGTACATCTCAAGCGCGTGAAATAAACAACATTAAGGAGCTCACCGTTCTCTGCTCGCGAAATGTCAGCCGAAAAGAATGTTTAATCGCGTACGGTGTGGGAACAGGCCCCTTAATCAGCGCTCTCCTTAGCTGAATTCATTGGTTATCTTCCTGTGATTTGACCAGTGATATTTGTCGTAACAACCGTCTTCGAAGCCGGTACGGAGGATAAGGCCGATCGGCGATCGAAGATCGAAACGCGTCCATTTTGGCCTTACAGCTACATCCTTTGGAAAGTATTGTATAGAAATACCCACTGTATGTGTATTGTTATTTTAGTTAACATCATTTGGTGCTCCAGCCGCGCAGTACGTTCGCCCTTTCTTCTAGATTTCTCCTTCCTCCACCATAGTTGCCGACGTGTCTTTACAGTTTTTTACGTCACAGCTGTGATATGTAGCATAAACGTTTTGGCAGCGCGCTTAATAGAGCCACTTTTTGACCGCCAAATGGTACCTCCAATGCGCAAAAAAACTGTTCAAGGAGAACTTACAAGGCGGTAATTATTTTAAACAGCTATCAACCAGAAAATAAAAAAAAAATCGCGTCATAGGCACTTTAAGGTCAATTTCATCAAAATGATTTGCCTAGTGGAGTCGTTCACTTAGTTTATCTCGTTGATTTTCCTCATTTAGTAATTTTAGTACCTCTTTCGCACTAATTAGCATCTTTGGAAAATATTTCTTCCTACAGCTCGTCTGAATGCTTGCCATATTGATAAATACGTTTTAGATTATCTCTAAGGACTACTCGATAATGATAACTTTCTCTTGATGGTTGTAAGTGTACTCAGCATGTCATAAAATATCGAAATTGTTTCAATTTGCACAATGATAAAACCAAAAGGTGCCCCTTGGCAGCTGAAAATTTTTTGGTGGGCTAAAATTAATCAAATGACCACAATTTTTAACTCGTGAATTGCGCGCATGCGCAAGAGCGAGTTATAGATACGATGTGGGGAATGGCATTCGCTCGCTCGCTCGCTCGCTCGATTGGTCGATTCCTGTAAACTTTTTTTAGATTTTAGGCTTTTGAGTGCATTTGATAGTTTTTGGCGAGCAATAAACAGACGAAATGGCGACCTTTGTTGCTAAGAATAGTGGTGGGGTGAGAAAGAAGCCAATGATAATCTTAAAAGAGTTTTTTTTTTTTCGTTTTAGTTTCAACAAGCGGCGCCAGCGACTGGCAGGCATGCAAGGATTCACACTAAAATAACAGAACAACCTTCGTTTTTCGTAAAATTGTAATTTACAATCCTTGAACTTGAAAAGAATCCGAAGATTCATTGAAAATATCACTTACTGCGAAGCGCTCGGAGTTAACAGATGTTCAAAAGCTTTTTCTGTTATAGCGTGAGATTGAGGACAAAATTGATCATTACGTTTCGTCGCGTGTGTTTTTCCTGTGTGAAGCAACAAAAGATGCCGGCGACTGACGAAATAACAAGTTGACACGAAAATCAAATAACACCTAAACAAACAATTTTAGCTACCGATTTTCAGTGAAATTTTTAAAGAACAATTTTCTTTTAAGTTTCAAGACAATTTGAAGATTCAACATACATACAACGTACTAAAATGCGAAAGTTACACACCACAAAATTGGTAAATAGGCCTGAAATGAAATTCTATCTTGTTATTGATTATACGCTGCCTAGCACGTGACTTAAAGCTACCCAGGCGGAGATCCAAAATGACGGTGGCAGGCTTAGCTTAGTTATATTACTCAAAACTCGGGTCGTTTGTCTCATTTGATAAAGAGGGAATCGTTAATGCTTTCATTAAAACAGTATTGCCTTGATTTTCTAATATTTACAACGAAAGACAGTAAATCTCACTTTTCACCCACATTTACTTCCAACCTTTTCTTTTGAACCAGAAACAAAAATGATAGACGTTTAAAACACATGACATCATCCACCTTGTCAAATGTAATAGCATGATCATTTCAATTGTAATGCCTTCTTATCCCAACGTTACTTTGTTTCTTTGCTACATTAGCGAACACTGAACTACTGCTCGTACTCTAGATATGACAATCAACCACAAAATTCCCTAAACCAGATAACATTAAACATAATCTAAAAAATCATGTGTCAATTCACGAGTTTGCTCACAGAGCACTTTGATTTTATGTTGGCTTTTTGGTAACGGTTAAATTATGGATTCGTTTTCTTTAGCAACAGTAACAATTTACGATCCTCACTGCATATCATATTTGTTAGTGTCTTTCTTATTGTTATGGTTCCGAATCAGGCGAAAATATTAAGCAAGCAATAAAATAAACAGTATTTTTAAGCAGAAAGTAACTTCGTCAAAATATTTCTTTTCATCTTTTTTCTCCTTTGAAATCTGCGTTGGACTACAGAACGTAAGTAGATAAAGTATTTCACTTTTTCCATTACTTTTGAGTCTCTCCGTCTGAGAAGTCCGGCTCACTACTCGATTACAAGCGTTCTCCAGTAAGCAGCACAATTTGACTCCACGCTTGGTGTGGGAGTAGGACGGGTTTGGAATATAGAATTGATTCAGTTGATCTTTTTAATAATAAATAATTTCATCGTCTAGGTGAAGTCAATGTCCAATATCAGTTTGACTGACTCCAATGCATTTTAGCCTTTTCAGCAATAAAATTACGTTGAGCCCTTCGTGACGAATCCAATGAGTTGAATTAAATGCCAAGGCGTTATTTTTCATTTTTGTGTATGCGAAGGTGGCAAAACTTGATATTCGTCATTTTTCTATATTTTTTCTCGAAGTGGGTGGCACAGTCTAAGCATCCAAGGCGATTTTATTCTCCCTTTCGCTCGTAATTTGAAAAAATATTAGAACGAATTATTTCTGCCTAAGTTTTTGATGTTGTTGTTGTTTTGTTTATTTATTCATTCTTTTTTCTTTTCTTTCTTGTACTTTCATGTAAATGATGTAATGATTAGGAGAGGGTAAGTGCCAATCTTTAGCAGTGTTAATATAATTTCGAAGTGAAGCTGATGTCCAGTCTTTAGATGCTTTGTACAAACTAAGTTATTTGAACTCGACGGTTCGTCATGTTTCTCTTTTATTTCTCGAGGTGGGTGGTACAGTCTTATGCGTCCAAGAAGATTTCATTCTCGCTTTTTCTCGGATATTGAGTGAATTAGTAGGAATTCCGCTTCAGTTAGTTTGCTGTTTTTCTATTTATCTATTCTTTTTTTTTTCTCATTCCTGTACAACCATGAATATGATGGACGCACCAGGAGGTAAGTTTCAACTTTCTTGTCTTTGCTTTTGACATAGTGTTACTAAAAATTCAAAGTCGAGTTTAAGTCCAGTCCTTAAATGCTTTGTATATCTTGCTGTTTTTTAAAGATTTTTATATCTCTTTTCTGTTTCGTGTGAACGAAGATACCATAACTCGACTGTTCGTCATGTTTCTCTTTTATTTCTCGAAGTGGGTGGTACAGTCTTATGTATCCACTGAAGATTTCATTCTTCCTTTTTCTCGGATTTTGAATAAATTAGTAGGAATTCCGTCTCATTTAGTTCGTTGTTGATATATTGATATATTCTTTCTTTTCTCATTCCTGTATAACCATGAATATGATGGACACATCAGAAAGTAAGTTCCAATGTTCTTTTCTTCGCTTTTGACATAGTGTCGCTATAAATTCAAAGTCGAATTTACTGAGGTCCGGTCTTTAGATGATTTGTATATCTTAAAGTTATTATTGATCTGTATATTGATCTGTACATCTTTTTTCTGTTTCGTATAAACTTAGTTATTTTAACTCGACAGTTTGTTATGTTTCTCTTTTATTTCTTGAGGTGGGTGGTACTGTCTTACATATCCAAGAAGATTTTATTTTCCCTTTATCCTGAATTTTGAATAAATTAGTAGGAATTTCGTTTCAGTTATTTTGCTGTTTTTCTATGTAGTTATTCTTTCCTTTCTCATTCCTGTACAACCATGAATATGATGGACACACTAGTAGGTAAGTTCAAACTTTCTTGTCTTTGCTTTTGACATAGTGTTACTTAAAAATACCAAGTCGAGTTTAGGTCCAGTCTTTAGATGCTTCGTATATCTCACTGTTTTTTTAAAGATTTGTATATCTCTTTTCTGTTTCGTGTGAACGAAGATACCATAACTCACGGTTTGTCATCGGAGTGAAAGCACCGTTTAGATGAACAACTATTGTTTTTTTTTACTCTCGATGTTGTCATTGCGACTATGTGTCATAAATTGTTCCGTTAAAATGGAAGTATTTAGATCTCCAGGCTCAAGAGGTCCGCGCTCTGACCTGGTGCTGGTGCCGTTGTTTCGCTTTTTTGCTTTTCATCTTTCGTTTCTTTTTCTTTTTTATTTCATTGGGGCTACCACTTTCCAATTATTATCGTGCACGTTGTGATACAAAACACATAAATAGTGAGATATATTTTCTGCGTGTTGCATTTGACAATTCTATGTTATAAACTAATTGTAGTTTTTGCTTTACAGTGTTTACTTTCTAAATTGATTCTCTTCATTTTCTTTTTAATCTGATGCATTGGCCCTCACTTGTCAAATCAGTGTGTAAGTAACGTTTTCGTTGAGTAATAATTTTCTCTTGTCATTAGTAAAGATAATGGTTAATGTCTAAGTAAATCGGTGTTCATGGTTTCTATTACATTTAACTTGATCGAAACAAGTGGAATATCAAGATTGACACCGCTCAACAAGTGAAATGAGGCAGGGGATTTGCGTGCCTTTTCGTAACTGATAATTGAGTTGTCTATTAGTTTACTTTCTAAATTGATTCTCTTCGTTTTCTTTTTAATCTGATGCATTGGCCCTCACTTGTCAAATCAGGGAGTAAGTAACGTTTTCGTTGTGTAATAATTTTCTCTTGTCATAAGTAAAGATAATGGTTAATGTCCAAGTAAATCGGTGTTCATGGTTTCTTTTACATTTAACTTGATCGAAACAAGTGAAATATCAAGATTGACACCGCTAAATACAAGTGAAATGAGGCAGGGGATTTGCGTGCCTGTTCGTAACTGATAATTGAGTTGTCTATTAGTTTACTTTCTAAATTGATTCTCTTCATTTTCTTTTCAATCTGATGCATTGGCCCTCACTTGTCAAATCAGAGAGTAAGTAACGTTTTCGTTGTGTAATAATTTTCTCTTGTCATTAGTAAAGATAATGGTTAATGTCTAGGTAAATCGGTGTTCATGGTTTCTTTTACATTTAACTTGATCGAAACAAGTGGAATATCAAGATTGACACCGCTCTGAAATGAGGCGGGGGATTTGCGTGCCTGTTCGTAACTGATAATTGAGTTGTCTATTAGTTTACTTTCTAAATTGATTCTCTTCGTTTTCTTTTTAATCTGATGCATTGGCCCTCACTTGTCAAATCAGGGAGTAAGTAACGTTTTCGTTGTGTAATAATTTTCTCTTGTCATTAGTAAAGATAATGGTTAATGTCTAAGTAAATCGGTGTTCATGGTTTCTTTTACATTTAACTTGATCGAAACAAGTGGAATATCAAGATTGACACCGCTCAACAAGTGAAATGAGGCGGGGGATTTGCGTGCCTGTTCGTAACTGATAATTGAGTTGTCTATTAGTTTACTTTCTAAATTGATTCTCTTCATTTTCTTTTTAATCTGATGCATTGGCCCTCACTTGTGAAATCAGGGAGTAAGTAACGTTTTCGTTGTCTAATAGTTTTATCTCGTCATTAACAAAGATAATGGTAAATGTCTAAGTAAACTGGTGTAAATGGTTTCTATTACATTTAAATTGCGCGAGACAAGTGGAATATCTAGATTGACATCGCTCAACAAGTGAAATGAGGCACGAGATTGCCTGCCTGTTCGTGATTGATAATTGAGTTTCATTGACTACTTGTAGTTTGTGGTTGATACATACTTTAGTGCTTTTACTTTTAATATTTTTTCTTCATTTTCGTTTTAACCTGGTGCACTATCCCCCATTTGACAAATCAGAAAGAGAGTAAAGCTTTCGTTGCTTAATAGTTATCAGTTGAAATAATTGTTGCTGACTAAACAACATTACTACAAACAAGTCGAGTCGAGTAATTGTATGTCGAAAAGAGTAAATATTTCAAGGTTTTTACCATTCATTAATTAAGAAACAATTCAAGTGACGTTTACTCTGTTGCTCTCAGAATAGCACGGACACAGACAGTGTTAAACATTATGCTAAAATGTGTACGTTTGGATTTCTATCATGCAATTTACTTCACAAAACATCTGAAGATTAAAATTTCCTTTTTTGAGGGTTGCATGATTATAGGTATTTATCAAATTGCTTTTGTACTCTAGTGTACTTACTTCCTTTTCTTTCTTTCTGCATTTTCCTTTTAATCTTACGTATTAACCCAAATTTGGGAAATTAGGGAGCAAGTAACATTTTCATTTCTTCCAAATAGCTATTAGTCAAGATAATGTTTTCTATAGGATTGGAATTGCTTGAGGCAAGCTAAATATTTGGATTGATATTCAATGTAATCAAAAAGTGAAATGTAGTGCCGAATTTGCTCTCTGCCTGTTCGTAACTGCTAATTGAGTTTCATTGACTAATTATAATCCGTTTTCTAGTTTGTTTACTGTCTCTTTAATTTTCGCGAGAAAAAACTGTGCGACATTTTCTGACCAGTTCAGATATTCTTTTCAGTGAGTTGAAATTTGGGGTGCTTAAGACGCATAGTTTCTTCTCGTGATCAGTAAAAGAAAGCGCAGTTCGAACCGTTACTGAATTTTTTAATTATTATTTTGTATGAAACCCTTAAATTAAGCTAACAATTTATTTCTGTTGCTGTTGCTCTTTCCTCTGTAAAATCATGGTTTGTGGACAATTTAGTGGGTAAGAAATTATTTTAGTTCATACGTAGATCATATTATTAAGCAAAACGTCGAAAAAAGTGAAAATTAAAGAACCCTTCTCGAAGCCCTTTTCTTTTATTCTGTTCAATTAAAAATGCTTTGACTCTCTTACCTTTGCGAGGTATATCAAACATTATTATAAGTTCTTTTTCATTTAAAAGTTAGTTAGTATTTGTTGTTATCTTTTGCTTCCTTTTTTGGCAGCGAAAGCAGTATCACTTTATTATTTTATTATAGAACATCAATCGTTTTCGCATACCTCAAAGTGGTTCATTTGTTGGTGTCCGCATGCGATTATAAAACCAATTATTATATCTTGTGTCTAGCTTATAACCTCTTGTGTGTGCAAGATTACAATCTCTTGATGTCCGAAAGTATGCTCGAAGGCATAAATTAATTCGCATTAATCGATTTTAGCATATGGCCCGCCTGGCCCCTCCTCGCGCAATTCCATAGAAAAGCTGACGTATGGAGGGCCGGACGGGTTGATGTGAGCCGGCGCCCGTTTCTCGAAATGCCTGGTAACTTAACGGGCTCGAGGCAATACTTTAAAATCAAAATTTTAGGAAGAGAGAAGCAGCCTGGCAACCTAAGTATTCCATTTTGTTTCTTTAGCTAATAGTTTTATTGTAGAATTTTTAAGCTTTTGAAACCATCTTGAAGGAAAGCAGAACAGCTTTACGGGCCCGTTAAGTTACCAGAACCCCGAGAAACGGGCTCCCGGTCCGGAAAAAGCCGCCCGGCCCTAGTGCGCTTGGGCAAAAAATATTAAAATGAAAAACATTGTCCACTTTTGTGGCTAAAAATGAGTGACAGCAGAGAGTACAAATGGAAACAAATGCTACGTTTTCCGATGAAATGTGAGTTTCCTGTTCTAACTCGAAAACAGAAAGGAAAAGCATTAATTGTAGAATAGTTTTTGTGGTTATTTCGCGCGCGCCGGTCTATCGCGTGGTATTTAAGAAAAAAAAAATCACAATTTCCAACACTAAAAAGTCATACAATAAAATGCGTAATGACTGAGTTAGGTCGGGCTGGATGGGAAATATTTGACTTTCGATCGTGGCACTCGGACCTCTGTGCTATGCTCGGTCCGTACGTCATGACCTCGAGCCAAATACTTTCCCGTCCGGCCCTCCCACTCAGTCAATTAGTACACAGTATCTCACAACGGCTTTAAACTGATAGTAAATTTCAGTTGATTCATTTTCTCTTCTTTTCCATCGGGTTCACCAACGTCTCATTGACATAACAGATCGTAAGTAGCTTTTTCTTTACCTTTCCTCATTTTTACATTTCTAACAAACTAGGTACTATTCGACAGTCATCATGTGTTAGACTCCCTTCAGAGTAATCATCATTTTTGCGAAAGAGTAGATTTGTAAAAGGAAACGCTTTACCTACAATGAACCGGTATAGTTTTCGCCCCAATCATCATTTTTGATTGCGGCCAAGAGTTATATTTTGGCAAAATGTCTTTTTTACAATTGCTAGGTGACAGCATGTTAAAGACTGTTATACGGTCAGACTTCCCCATTGAATGCCAACATGGTAACCATTTGAAATACCCAACCGGTGTGGCAAGTGTAATAAGACGTGTAGTCATACTACCGGCTGTTCCATTAAAAAGACGCTTTTACTTCACGATACCAAACTGAAGGACAATGTAGGCAATAAAAAATGTGCCTCACTAACTAGCATATCTCTTTTTCTTATTTCCTACCTTAACGGGCAAACAGATCGTAAGTGTGTTTTCTTTTTATAGTTATTTGGCGGATTTCACATGTCTTTTCACTACTGCAGTAACAGTCATGTAACATATTTGCGTCACTGTCGCTTACTTTTGTAATAATGAAAGCTACAATTTTCGTTTTATTAATATTATTATTATGATCATCAATAAACATGGCATTCTGATATTCGCCTTGCTTCCTAATTTATGGTTGGAAACTTGTTGAAACCGTTTTGAATTAGGCTCTTGTGGAAATATTTATTCAGTGTGAACCATAAGTAGATAAGGATTCGATTTTGATTCAGTGGCTCAGTTTACTAAAAAAATGAATTTTATCTGTGGTAGACTGTGAAATTGAGGTGTTAGTTACTTGAAACTAATTATGAGAATTAAAGTCATAGTCATGAAAATGGTTTCATGTCAGAACTATTTGTTGAGCAGAGGTCTTAGCCGACTGATTAATGAATATCAACTCTCTTAGCAGTTAATTACTTTCATTTTATTTATTTTTCTGTTCTTGATGTATTTTTTTTATTATTCCTTGGCCTTGGCAATTGTGAAAAACGATTAGGACGTAAGTACATGTTTCTCTGTCATTTAAAGCATATCTATTTGCATGGCACCTTCACAGTGCGTATACGTTAACATATTTAACTAAAGTACAGGTGATAAACGAAAGAAAAAGTGCATAGCATTTCTCAATAAACAAATGAACTTTTTGAGAAACAGATGCACGTTTTAATTTTATTTCTTTTATAACTTTTATTCACATGCCACTTCTGCAATCACTCAGCTGGTAAGTTGAATTTAGTTTATCTCGCGCAATTCTTATTCTTGATAATCATGCTCAAGACAATTATATTTTCCTTTAGTGCCTAAGATCCTATTTACAACCGGTCCGCGTATGAATTGTTTACTCTTTTCGGAGTGCATGTTGATTAAGTGTTGTAAAAATAGAGTTAGGTTATCATCACAGCGAAGCAGAACAACGAAAAATCATTGGAGCCTCAATAATCTCATGTTCAAAGCAAACATTTGGCATCCAGAACTGGAAAACACACGAGAGCATGTGAAATCAAATTTTCTGTGAAGCTGTAGTGCAGGACGAGGCGTAGCAAAACCCCGATGTTATGAAGGAGTACTTCTGAAATCCCCATCGAAAATCGCTTTCTCTTACAATAGTACAGTTTCAACCAATGAAATTTACGCTGAAATCCATGTCATCATTGTGTTTTAAGTTTACTTTTATGCTTTATTTTGAATTTTGAGTTCAACTCGTGCTTTCGGTACAATTTTATTGGTAAAGACTTGCATATTTGGCCCCTCATCCTGTGATCTGCTGGTTACAGCTGACGAGGAACATTCAATTTAGCAATGCTAACTTTCTCTACTTCCTGATCGCGACTGAATCTCGTCCAAGACCGCAAACAAAAAAGTTCACGGCGTCTACCGTAGGATCATTATAAGGCCTGACAAACGCAGAACAGAAGTAAAACAAAGTTTAACACTAGTAATTCAAGGGCTGGTCATACCACGCATAAAATCAGTCAAACCCTTAACGCGAAACCGGCGTGAACGAGGTCAAACAGAAATTTAGAAATGCAACCCATCCTCGATAATTTTCTCTTAAGTTTCTAGAGAATCTTTTTCCAACATCACGTCCTTCTCTGGGAAATGTAAATTTAGGCGTTAATACTCGCTCTCCATTTGTTGAGAAAGTACTGGAACCTAATTCCTTTCCTAAGAAAAAGGGGGGGGGGGGTAGAGTTTTACGATGAATTGTTATTTCATAACTTAAGCTATGTTATTTAGATCATTAACTGTTCCTTCTTTCTTATCTTATCTTTTCTGTCTAGCCAAAAGGGAAGGTAACTATCAATATCATCCGTTCCTATAAATAAAGAACTCTCCTGTGGCTTAATATACATTATTGACTCTCTGCACCGGCTGATTACTGATCCGCAAATTACAATCGTAAATAGCAAAGAATTATCTAAGTGTATATCAGTGACAGTTAGTGATAGCTGTTAATGTTATAATGTTACTATCCAAACGACTTTACCGATGTGGACAGTATTAGTATAAAATCAATAGCTAAGTTCTGTAATAAATGATATTTGTATAATTATCATCAGATAACAGTCATATGTGGCTGATTGTTTGTTTGATTTAACAAGTTATCGATTTCAATGTAATATATTGACGTACCAAACAAACTGGTTTGTTCAAATAAACAAATGAATAGATAAATGGATTAACATCTTTTCAAAATTGTTTTTCTCTTTCGCGGCGTTCTTTCCGGATCCATAAGCGGGTGAGTGCGACGAGTTCAGTTTGTTTGTTACCCTTATGATGTGTTAGTCAAGTATTCCAAGGCTATGTTGAGCCACTAATTTACTCATCGAATGTGAATCTTTCTTTTCATGTTCACCTAACATCCTCATCCTGACTGATATAACAGATTGTAAGAAGCCATGCTTGAACTATCATTTATCAACAAATGGATCCCAATAGAGGGATTCAGACAGGATACTCTTCTCTGTTGATCAGTGGATGTGTGGACAAAGATGTTGCAGAGAAATAAAACTTTTTATTGTTACAACAATTGAATTTCAACGCTTCAGGCTTCCGCCATATACTGGTGGAACTTTTACAATAAAGTGGAAAATCAAAAATTGAAATCGCTAAAAATCCTGGTTTGTTTCTTTTAAAATTTTTGCACAGTCATCCATTTGAGCAACAGAAAACAGTGTCACTCTCCTTGACTTATAACATGATAAATCCCTGACAGATGTTGAGAGAACACCAATTATGCTAATAAGTAGGGAACTGTAAGTTGGGTGATTTATAAGCTTCAAGCCATCAATCTTTTTTAACTTGGAGATGCTAGTTCGAAGTCTCTTTGGAAATTAGAAACTGGGATATAGACGATAATAATTACGTTTTTTGGTATCCTTTATGACAAGCTGCAGATTAATGCAGCCAAGGAAGTAAAGAGCATAGGTAGAGTGATAATATGACATATGACACTGCGCACAACTCATTGTTTTTAAAGGTTGTATGGCGTGGTCATCTTGGAGTGGCGGCTGCGAAGAGTGCAAGAACGGTCAGTATCGGCAAAGAATCGGTAAGTGACAAGGGGGAGTTTTTTAGAATTTGCGGCGGGTTTTCACCATCGTTTTACAACTTCCAAAACGTAAACAGCATTTATAAGCTTTTGTTCAATTGGATTAATTCTTATGTATAGATTGCAATGATTATTAAGCAGGAACCTTCAGCAGTTATTGCCAATGGATGTTTTCTTTACTAGAAATAATCTCCAATCTCTTAATCTCCAACCGTTTATTACTTTTAAAAGATTATCTGGATAACCTTACTTCTAGAATTTAACTGCTCAAGAACTCAGGAATCACGGCCTTGTAACTGTAAGTGATTTTATGTATGAGGAGAAAGTAAAGGACTCAATTGTTGATAGAAAATGCAGCACAGATATCCTTCAACTGTTCTTTTATTAAACGTCAAACTCTTTGTTTGATATACTTTGGTGTTACCAACAGAGTTAATTTATATTGGCCACCGTAAAAATGATCAAAGTTGACGTTTCGAGCGTTAGCTCTGAGAAGCGCTAACGATCGAAATGTTAGCTTAGAGAATCTTTACGGTGGCCATTTTACATTTTCAACGTAGTTGATAAGACCCGAGAGATTTTGGAAACTTACCCTCCTTTTTCTTTGTGAAATGAAAAAATTTACGGCTCGCACAGAATTAAAAACATTTTGTTTTTTCTGCAGGAAGCTTCATTATAACCAATTAAGTGCTAGACTTACGTTTTGTCTTCTTATTTTCTGACGTTTTTTTTCTTTTTTTTCATACTTTCACCTTTTTTGAATTGTACTTTTGAATTCTATGCCCAGGTCCTCCTGAACTTAATACTGAGCTCAAGAATCATTCGGTTACCTATAACTCGACGCTTCAGTTAGTCTGCTCTCTAGGCGGTTTCCCTAACCTGAGATACTCTGGACTAAAGATGGAGTGAATCTCCGTAACAAAATCATGTTTGCAAGCTTTGATTTTTACGGCAGGGGAGAGCTGAGGAGAGAAAGACAGTTGCACTAAGATTGTGAACGACGGTTAAAAAGAAGTAGAGGGGGAGGGGATGGGGATCAAGTTTTATATAAATTATTATTTTCCTTTTCAAAATTAAAAAGGTCCTCCTGAAATAAATTCTCGGCGAGAGAAGTCTGTCAAATTACATTCAACACTTCAAATTCAATGCTTCGTGAGGGGTTTTCCTAAACCAGAGGTGAACTGGACAAAAGATGGAAAGTTACTTGATACCAGGAACATGCTCACGATTAATCGAGTGACTTATGACGATGCTGGTCAATACAAATGCAGCGCTAAAAACAGTCGAGGGAAAAAGGAAGCAGCTTTTCATATTACAGTCACAGGTAATTGTTGACTTACTTTTGTTTCTTTCAGTTTCTATTCTCATTTTCTAATTTTTTTTTCAAAAAAAAAAATTTTTTTTGAATTCTATGCCCAGGTCCTCCTGAAATTAATACTGAGCTCAAGAATCATTCGGTTACCTACAACTCGCCGCTTCGGTTCATTTGCTCTCTAGGCGGTTTCCCTAACCTGAGATACTCTGGACTAAAGATGGGGTGAATCTCTGTAACAAAATCATGTTTACAAGCTTTGTTTTTTACGGCAGGGGAGAGCTGAGGGGAGAAAGACAGTTGCACTAAGATTGTGAACGACGGTTAAAAAGAAGTAGAGGGGCAGGCGATGGGGATCAAGTTTTATATAAATCATTATTTTCCTTTTCAAAATTAAAAAGGTCCTCCTGAAATAAGTTCTCGGCGAGAGAAGTCTGTCAAATTACATTCAACACTTCAAATTCAATGCTTCGTGAGGGGTTTTCCTAAACCAGAGGTGAACTGGACAAAAGATGGAAAGTTACTTGATACCAGGAACATGCTCACGATTAATCGAGTGACTTATGGCGATGCTGGTCAATACAAATGCAGCGCTAAAAACAGTGAAGGGAAAAAGGAAGCAGCTTTTCATATTACAGTCACAGGTAATTGTTGACTTACTTTTGTTTCTTTCAGTTTCTATTCTCATTTTCTAATTTTTTTTTCATATTTGACCTTTTTTGAATTGTACTTTTGAATTCTATGCCCAGGTCCTCCTGAACTTAATACTGAGCTCAAAAAATCACTGGGTTACCTATAACTCGTCGCTTCGGTTCATTTCCTCTCTAAGCGGTTTCCCTACACCTGAGATACTCTGGACTAAAGATGGGGTGAATCTCCGTAACAAAATCATGTTTGCAAGCTTTGATTTTTACGGCAGGGGAGAGCTGAGGAGAGAAAGACAGTTGCACTAAGATATGAACGACGGTTAAAAAGAAGTAGAGGGGGAGGGGATGGGGATCAAGTTTTATATAAATCATTATTTCCTGTTCAAAATTAAAAAGGTCCTCCTGAAATAAATTCTCGGCGAGAGAAGTCTGTCAAATTACATTCAACACTTCAAATTCAATGCTTCGTGAGGGGTTTTCCTAAGCCAGAGGTGAACTGGACAAAAGATGGAAAGTTACTAGATACCAGGAACATGCTCACGATTAATCGAGTGACTTATGACGATGCTGGTCAATACAAATGCAGCGCTAAAAACAGTGAAGGGAAAAAGGAAGCAGCTTTTCATATTACAGTCACAGGTAATTGTTGACTTACTTTTGTTTCTTTCAGTTTCTATTCTCATTTTCTAATTTTTTTTTTTCATATTTGACCTTTTTTGAATTGTACTTTTGAATTCTATGCCCAGGTCCTCCTGAAATTAATACTGAGCTCAAGAATCATTCGGTTGCCTACAACTCGTCGCTTCAGTTCATTTGCTCTCTAAGCGGTTTCCCTACACCTGAGATACTCTGGACGAAAGATGGGGTGAATCTTAGTAACAACAACACTCTCACAATTAATCAAGTGAGTTATGGAGATGCTGGTCAATACACATGTAGAGCTAACAACAGTGAAGGGAAAAGTGAATCAGCTTTTCGTATTACAGTCACAGGTAAACGTTGACTTTGATTTTGTTTCCTTCAGTTGCTCTTCTTATTTTCTGACGTTTTTTTTCTTGTTTTTCATACTTTCACCTTTTTTGAATTGTGCTTTTGAATTCTATGCCCAGGTCCTCCTGAAATTAATCCTGAGCTCAAGAATCAGTCGGTTGCCTATAACTCGTCGCTTCACTTAATTTGCTCTCTAATCGGTTTCCCTACACCCGAGACACTTTGGACTAAGGATCGCTTGAATCTCGGTAACAACAACACTCTCACGATTCGCCAAGCGAGATTTGAAGACTCTGGTCAATACACCTGCAGCGCCAAAAACAGCGAAGGAAGCAAAAACTCAACTTTCTGGATCGAAGTGGCGGGAGGTACGGTTCTTATTTACATATAGAAAGAACTTGAGTCGATAATCAATTTAGATCTTTGGTTGGATGAGGATAAAAATATTTTCTATGATACCAAATGCAAATTAAGGACTTGAAACCACAAAAGTTTCAAAATTGATCAAAAATATTAAAAAAAGTACTTAATTGATGATAACATTTAAAGAGCGAGAACATACCAACTTATATATCGAATGTAAATGAATTTCGTGATCAGACATGTAATTAATTTTTGGGCAGTTTAAACTAATTGCTTTTTGTAGCGTCGAGCAATTTTGACTTTATAGATATCACCATATTTTGTCACGGCATTTATTATAAAAGCCCGTTTAATTTTTTTAGTTACCTTTTTTTCTGCTTCTTAAATACCAATGACTGACAAGTCATGATTTCATGTACATTTTTAGAAGTGCAAAAATGTCAAATTGGCTATCAGTGCATTATTATTTAAGTATTTATTACTGAAGTTGGAAAGCGAAACATCCATGTAAATTTTTCATTGATGCAACCCTTTTGACCATTACTATTTGGCTATTCTTCAAAGTAAATGTGTAGTTTGAACTTATAGAAACTGGTACTCTTAACCATGGTGTTGATATTACACCTAACAACCAGCAAGAAAAGAATGAAGAAATTAATAAATGGGTAACTAAGTTGTTAACTCCTGGGTTGTTTCTAAGATAGGAAATCTTTTAAGGAAATAAAAGAATGTTTTGATGTCACATTGGGCTGACTTATACCTTCCTATATCAAAAGTGAAGAAAACTAATTTCAAAATAACCTTGGATTAAAAATGGACTTGGCAATAACGTAATTAGCTTTTATTTTGAAACTAGTTAATTTAGAGTTGGATAAGGAAGGGGGGAGAGGGGGTTAAAATGGACAATGCGACCCTTTGTTTAGCTTAGTGATCTTTTTACTTCAAGTCTCTCCCCAGATCATTCAGCCTCCGAAAAGCCAATTTCTTACGGAAGGATACCCTGTAAACCTTAGTTGCGTAGCCTCTGGTATTCCAACACCAACCTTGGTCTGGACTTTTAATAATGGTGACCTGCCATCTGGTATCAATCAAACCGATCACGAAGGAGAATCATTCCTAGTTTCGCCAAGTGTCACGAAAGGGATGAATGGGACTTACAAGTGTACAGCAAAAAACAAAGCAAACACAACCAGTTCCTCAGCAACTCTGCGTGTTTATGGTAAGTTCAGTTATAATGATATTGATGATGATGATGATGATGATAACGACAACGATGAGGAAGTTGATAATGACGATGATAATGTTGAAGATGAAGAAGACAAATAGGGAGAGAAGAAATTAAGACAGAAAAATGAACTTGTAAATCCATGGGCAATAGCGACGGAGAAAAGGAATAGCGCGAAGAGAATTTAGGCAAGCTCGGCCCAGTTGTATAAAGGGCAGATAACGCTATCTAACGGCTAAATATTTATCCGGTCAATGTTTGATAGCAAAACGTAAAGCGTTCTCCACCAGATAGAGTTTTATCCAGTGGATAGTGTTATCCACCCTTCGAGCAACCGGGGCCTGACCTTCAAAAAAACTGCTGATATCAATGCTTAATACTTATGTCCTTGGATCTTTATGGTTACACACGCAAAGAACTGCGTAGATCTGGTTAGGAAACAAACGCTTAGGAAAAAGGACAGGTGATGGCGCTATAGAGAGTTGATTGGTTCGAAATACTTGACGATATGCAATGTACTCCCAAGCTGGAAAAATCTGAAGAAGAGACTTCCGAGACGGAGAGATCTAGAATCTCAGAAGAAAGCAAAAACGGAATAAGACGCAAAAGCCAAAGTTACATACGACACATAATTGGTATTCTCTATATTTAACAACAAAACTAAAACAGAGGAAACTGCTTAAAGCGAATACGCTTCCATCCGTGACCGAAATTGGAGTTAGAATAGCGATTAAGCATTTGAAAGAATTCCCTCGCACCCTCAATTCTCTCAGATCTCTCCACAAAGTTGATTTATGGCTTTTGTAACTCGTAATGTGACTTAGCCAATGAGGATGGAGAATATCACAGAGTCAAGATTTACGGATTTACACACTGAAAAAGCATTAAGTAAAATTTTCTTCCCAAGCTGGTCCAAGAAGCCGAGAGGCAATCAAATGGCGCACATCGCTTTTTTTACGTGTGAGGAACCGCGTATCGTGCTTTTTCACCCATAAAGCGTATGTTATTCTTATTAATCTTTCACTGGCATAATTTCCGTCTGTAACATTATAAAAATCGGCTTTCAGGACTGTTTATTAAATCAAATTCCTTACAAAAGATGACTTAGGAACCTCTGTGGAGAGTTATGCGGAATAGGAAGTATGCAGAGCAAAAAGAGAAAGAGAAAACAGCGCGTCGGTTTGTACCAGAAATCTCATCGGTTCGCTGCGCATACGTGTTCGATTTCCAATACTACCAACTCGTGCGTAAAATACCACACGGACAGACTTTCCATGGGGTATTTTCTATCGATTGAATTGTCATAACAGCTCTTGATTCTAGTTCCGTCTATGATGTCCACAATTTATCCATGGAAATTTCACCGTGTAAGCTTGAGAAAATGTTGTAAGTCCACTCTCCTCAGGAAGTGATAGAAAACCACCTAATGAAGTTGTTGTAGTACTTTGGAATTTAGACGGACGATGATCTACTTGAAATCATACCCGATACCGCTGTGCTGGAAAAGAAAGAAACTTCGTGTTGCATGACTCACTTGTTGTGTCCTTTTTGCACAAGGGTGCAGAAAAAAGAACAAGAGAAGATGGAACATTATAAAGACCTTAATTTAGCAGTTCGGCAGAGGATCTGGGGCTGCTGAAACAGTAACCAGGAAATTTTAAACATAAGGGCTTCAAGCTTGTTTTGAAACTCTTTCTAAACCTCACGAAACTCACAAGGAAACACTTTTCTTTTTTTTTTTTCACTTAAAGCAACCTGTTCGAAGCATTCCTATAGAGGTTGCATTTGACTCGTTTCGTTTCCATGTTTGTTTTTGGGGTGTTTCTAATGCAGTTGAAAGTTTTAATGTGACACTAGCATTCTAACGAATTGCCCCTTTTTCAACGCAGGAAAAGCCTCTGCTCAAGTTGTTTCAGAGAAATACATAACACTCATTAAAGGATATGCCCTGGCATTGACCTGCAAAGTCAACGAAGAAACAATAAACATAACTTGGAAAAAAGATGGAGAAACAATAACAGAAAGAGCAGTTATAGAAACACGATTAGACGAGACAAAGAGTAAACTTGCTCTTACTGAAGTTCTGGAAGAGGACAGTGGTGAATATTCTTGTGAAGCACGTAACAAGCCAGGAACTGTGGCTCGCTCTGTTGTGATAGTAAATGTCAAAGGTAAGCTGTTTAAGGAACTACATATAATTTTAGTAATTAACTATGTAAGGTCATTATTATAAAATGCACCTCCGCTTTTTAAGTTCCTCACAAACTTTTCCAGTGGTTTTTTGGTCTTCTGGGAACTAGAAATTTGAAATAAATTAAATCTGAAAGAAATTAAAAAAACTGTTTCAAAACGAGTTTCAATCATTAGCAGCATGTTATACATATTCTATAATTCTTTCACCAATCTTTCTCTGTCTATCTGCCTGTTCTTTGTAACTTAGCACATCTGCGTCCGTTTTTCCGTGGGTTATTCCCCGTCACCCAACGCAAGCAATGAACAAAGTAAATTGTTGAAACCAAAAAAAATAGCTCTCTATCTGGCTCTTTGGTGTTTTAGTTTTTATTTCTAATGCTGACCAGCAAATTACTTTCCTACTAAGCTTCTTCTGTTATTATATTTCAGAGGCTCCCCCCAGCAGCTCACTGAAGTGGTACTACATTGGGGGACCTTTGGCTGCTGTCGTTTTTCTACTGGCGCTCATTTCATACATTAAAAAACGGCGTGAGACAGGTAAAATGTTGCCATACGAAAATAAAATGTCTTCATATGGCAGATTGTGGCTTTTAATACGTCAGTGTTTTGGAGCACGAAGGAGCTATTTAAAGCAGGTCATATTGTGCATTTCCAGCGCTGATTTTGAAGGTCCCTCTACAGTCCGGGCAAAGGCCATTACTAATCAAATTACAAAAACGTTACAAATTATATGAAACTAATTACCATGATAACTAACCTTATTCCTTCTCCTGTTATTTGACAACAGAGTCAAATATAAGTTACACGTGGTTTCTGAGTCGCAAGCTTTAATTTAGTTAATGATGTCATTCTTACTCACAACGAAGCGATTTCTTTCATCTGTTTCCACATATCCTTTGACAATAGCCCCACCTGAGGTGCCACCTAGGCTGCGGTAAGTGAATTCCCTTTTTAATGCTCAATGTCTGAACGTGTGGTTATTTCCGAAGTTTCTAACTCTTGAATAAGTCTCAGTAGAGTAGTGATAAGCGCCACTGCTGAATAAATACGTCCTTTTTTTCTGTTCGGACTATGTTCACCATTAAGAGCACACTGGCCAAAATAAAAGGTTTTTTATTTCGAACCAGCAGCAGTTTTCGAAGCCGTTCTTATCAAATGGCAATCAAATGTTTCCTAACATCCTGTCTGTTTTGGATTCGTCCGTCCTTCACTTATTTTGACATCTTTTTTAGTACCTTTTTTTTTTGTTACTAGTACGCAAGGTTGTGGGTGGCGTACTTTTAAAGAAGAAGAGAAGCTTTGACCCTTCGTCACTCTTTGTTACAGAAACTACAGTTGAAATACACTCGGAGTCTTGTAGACCGATTTATAATAATATTACTCGATGTATCGATTGTCGACAATACTTCGGATGGTTTTAATTAGTATTTCATTTCTCGCGTAGGAGGCACGATATTTATATGACGTAAAATGCCGAAAAACACAGTCGGCGCTAAGTTTATTAAATTAAAATCTCCTCTCTGGGTCGATGCGTTCAGTAAATTAGTATCTAAATTTCACCTATTTCAATAATTTTTTCATTGGCAAGTGATAATTTTCTGAAGCAGCCGGAAATAAAAACGAAAAGAAAAAAATTAAAGTGAGGATATAGAGGATATCTTTACCACGTTACGTTAAACCAGATTCAAAGAAGGAAAAGATAGATAGGTAACACAGATAGTTAAAGTCTTGTTTTCATCTGCAATTATTCAGTGAAGGGGACGATGAAGTTGAGATGGATCAGCTGAACGTAAACACAGATGGATGGGAGATTGCAGTTGACCGCCTGATCCTTCGCGAGCATATTGGCAGAGGGGCATTCGGTTCAGTGTGGCGAGCGCTACTGGGTCGTTCTCGAGGCAGACCTGGAAATCGCACGGTTGCTGCGAAATGCTACCTACGTAAGTACTTACTTACAAAGCTTGATTAAACTATCCTTTATTAATTTTTTGAGTAATATATCTTAATAAAGGGCATTCACTTAGAATATGCTTTATTAACGTACTTGATACATAACATGGATAGCTTAAAAACTGTGCGCTGTTAAAATGATTTACCAGCTGGCATGTCAAATTGTTAGCGGATGGCTCCCCGGGGGATCGGTTGTTAAGTCTTTTGTCATATAACGCTACTACCATACAACAGAACACGAATATCATTTGAAGTATTAGAAGCTGTGGAGAAAAATGAAAATTTATTGGTTAAATTGCATTCAAGCGAATAAAAGCGGAAAATACCATAATACTGGAAATGTCACTCCGTCGTGTATTTTGTAAAATTGCTCGCTTAGAAACTTTTGATGGGAAATAATGTCATGTGACCTCAAAGAAACCTGGAGAGGGTGAGTCTGGCGCAAAAAGCTCAGAGCCATTTGCCAGTCTAGTGGTGGTAGTATGATCTTCTTCCGCTGGAAAAGCTGAACGTCATAATCCAATAGAACTTGTATGAAGCGGTCACCTTGTAATAAGCGGTCGGTTTTCAAAGTATCGAAACTTTCCTCCTTTGCTTATAGTGCTTTTTATATCAAGCAGTTGTGGTCACCCTTTCCTAAGTCCCAACAGCCTATTTTTAATGTTCCTTACCTGTATTGAACGGTCACTAAAGCGGAAGTACTCAAATAAAATTAAGAATAATCTTTCAAGTAAAATTGAATCCAGGTTTATCTCCCGAAATCAATGTTAATAATATTTTTGAGCGAGGTTGTGTATGTTAAGTGGTCCGTGATGGCATAGAGTAGCGTTTTTAAACTATCATCAATAGTAGCCCTATTCCGTGGAACCTATATTAAACGGTCAACCATTTCCCGTGCGTGACCGCTAAATACAGGTTCGACTGTAACAAGCTTATAGATTCAAACGAATTTAGAATAATTCTGGAAATGCTAACGAATTATTGTAGGTTTTAGTAAGATAAATGCAAGGATTATGTACCATATGAACGGTAGGAAACAAGAAGGCGCATATCTTTAATAAAAATTGTCTCAAATATCTATTCGACCGACTATTAGGTATTACAACAGGTGCAATTTCAAGGCTTAATCGCGTCTCTACTTTTGTAAGTTGTCTGTAAACAATTGCGCGGCCCAATGAGCTTGCCTAGTTAACAACAATGCTCGAGATGTGCAGCGTTTTCTTAGCAAATAATTTTTTCAACAAGGATGAATCTACTTTTGAAATTTCATGTTCAATACAATTGAACAAGACGGCTAACTGACATTTTTGTGGCAAGTATGGATTATATGGGGTTTAGAAAACTAACTTTTTTTATGTAGACCAAATTTATTAAAAGTTGCGCTGGTAATATAGCACTTAGTATACAAAAATGTTTACCACATAATTGCGTCTCTCTTGACATGCAAAGTTTGTTTGTTTATCTAATTTTTGTGTGGTTTCCCAGCAATCTCCGGAGAGAAAGGAAGGAAGGCCCTGCTGAGAGAGATCGAGTTATTATAACTCTTTGGAAGGGAGGGCCATGAAAATGTTGTCAAGTTCATTGGTTGTGTTACAGTTGGAGGTAATCAGCTATTGTTATGAATATAATCAGCTAATTCACAGTAACGATAAAAACATATCCGACGTCAACCAGTATTGCTTAGATGATGTACTAATTCAAGGGTTATTTCCATTTTTTTGTCCAATCTAAAGAAATTTACTTCGCACTGTATGTAGGCCATTTTACTTGGAAGATTTAAGCTCTAAAATTTAAACGCTAATTGTGATAATAGTTTTAACTTACGATGGGAAGTCTCTGTCTATTTATCTGCCATCCCTATTTTCCTGCCTTTCTGTTTATCTGTCTGTCTGTCCATCTGTCTGTCCTTCTGTCTATTTCTTTATCTTCTATATGTGTCCATCCGTTTTCTATCTGCGTTTTTCCCTCTTCGACTTCCCCTCTCTTTCTTAGATATAACCAAATGTATAAGTAGATAAAGCATGTACAATTCAAACGGTATCCGCGGGTTTCGCCCATAACGAGTTTCGCCCAAGAAGCGTTTCGCCCACAACGAGAATGGTTTCGCCCAGGCATATCTATTCTATCTCTTTTCCAATTATATGTTGCCGTTACCTATGTCAGAAATACAATCTTTAACTCTCGATTCCTTTGTTTTAGTATTCACGAAACCGTATTCACATGTATTCATAAGCTGGCGTGCGGAACTTATCTTCCGTGTACAAAAGATTTGCAACGATGATATGTTCCACGCGCAAGTGTTTTCAAAAGCGTTTAATTTAATTCTGGAGTAGAAAAGTGATGCAAAAAAATCTTAGCAATACTTTTACGACAAACGGACGTCTCTGCAGTATTTCGTACGCGAATTACCTTAACAATCCCCGCTCCACAGTGAAAGCTATAATTCACTTGTTCGTTTCAACAGTAACTTGTTCGTTTCAAAATTTCATGATCTCAGGTCAAGTCACTTTTCTTCATTCTGTGCATACAAACGTTTATAAGGTTGACGTTTTCCAAGTGAGAGTGTAGAAGTTTTACTTATGGGCGAAACCTTTATTATTCTGGGCGAAACCATTCTCGTTCTGGGCGAAACGATATGTGCGAAACTCGTTATGGGCGAAACCCGCTATAACCATTCAAACACATTTTGCAACTTCTGCACTGCTTGCCGTAAAATAATTTTCTTGTTTTTCCCTTTTAGCTCAGCCAATACTTATCATGGAGTACCTGTGGCGAGGTGACTTGCTGGGTTATCTCAGAAAATCCAGGGGGGTTTTCGACCAATATCATCATGGGGTCGGAGGGGTCGACCAGTTGACAACATATGACATGGTGCTGTTTGCTAAACAGATCGCACATGGCATGACTTTTCTCGCGTCCAGAGGGGTAAGTGCTCAAACTCTTTCTGGTCAGTATGTGATCCTGCATGTGTTAAAAAGGCGTGACTTGCAAATCGTTTGGGCTCTCTTATCAGGATTTCAAATACGGCCCAGGAAATGCCAAGAGGGTAATTTTCAGAATTTTTTCATCATTTAGTCAATTGGTTTTGGGGCAGCTAGTATGGAAGATAAAAATGTGAAGAATTTAAATATTACTGTCCTCACAAACCTTTCTTTTCAGTCATACAGTTTTACTGCAAAACACATTTCCCTTCAATGGGAAGCCGTTCTAAGCGTATCGAAACTTTCACAGAAAAAAAAAATTGTACCTATGGAGTGAACACAGGAAATAAGAAAGCTGGAAGAGATATCGTTCTCTGAATAGCAAAGATACAAAATCGAAAGGCAAAGAAACAGGAGATTTAAAATTTTTACAAAGGTGTCTACTGCTCTTAACATTATCGTAAGTCCTCACATCACGGTTTTAATCTTATATGCAAAATATTTTAGAAGTTGTATACAAGGTTCTTTAGATGTCAGATGTCTATAGTATTTTGGTTACTCATCCAGGGATGTATCCCAATCAAATGGACTGCACCCGAGATTCTCTTTGGACATGTGGAACAACTGTCAACCAAAAGCGATGTGTACGTACTGTATTGGTTTTTATCAACATATATTCCAAGAGTGAACATTTTTACGATTCTACCTTAACTTAGCGAGGAAAACTAGAATATTCAGTGCTCTATTGATTAGAGGGTCATTAAGAAACGTCAAGCTGGGAAACAGCTGAGGTTACAGCTGTAGTATGAGACTTTACATGAATATTAAGTTTAACGAGCAATATCCAAAATCTGATTAGGATAAGAACAGACGGATGAAAGGATGAGTGGGTAATCAAACAAATAAATATGGCGTTTTCTGTTAAGGAGGTTGCTTATGTCTTGATGGCATGTTTTTAAACATCCCAAGTATCTGAGTGATTATAATCTTTCTACCCCAGTTGAGATATATCGTCATCCTTTTATTTCTTTGACAGGTGGTCCTACGGCATCGTCCTGTATGAAATCTTCACTGTCGGTACTTAACTTGTTTGTTACTTTACATTCAGGAAATATACCTGCCGAGATTGCACGCACAATTACTAATTGATGAGTGATACCGAGCGAACAAAAGAGCATTGTACGATAGAGAAGTTGAAGCAGTACTCAATGTTGCTGATAAATAAAATTATGACGATGCATAACAACTTGACATAAAACTTAAGTTTAAGTAGAACTGAAAGTATTTAGTACATTATTGAAAAACCTTAAATCCATCGCTACACTTAAATTTTTTTTTTACAGTACTCTTTCATCTGATGTAAAACCGAAATCTATTTCAGCAATTAATTGTCGTTTTCACAGAAGAACCATTTCGATCACCCTGAGAGGAATGAAAGTGATTACAACAAGAAGAGTGTGCTTTTTTTTGGCGAACAGAAAAAAAAACTTTATTTTTCCACAGGAGGCATTCCTTACGAAGGATGGTCTCAATCCACGACAATGAAAAAAATCGAAGAAGGTTATCGTCTGCCAAAGCCTGAACATATCGACGACAGTTTGTAAGTGTTGCTTCCTCTGTGTGGAATGTTATATAAGTCAAAAGCAATATCGATTGCTGCTGTGGTCAGGTGTTTTTGATACTCTTGGTCTGAATAAGAAGTCTTCCTAAGAAATTAATCTTATCTTGTCAATACAAAAATTTAAATGAAAAGTTGTTGAGTCAAATAAAGAATACGGTGGGTTTTTCATCACAGAATTCGTTTGAACTGCAATGTAATGAGATAAACATAGCATTTCAGTTATTTTTGTAACTAGTTGTGGTTTCTCAACTTTGCTAATTGCAATATTAATGCCTATCGCGGAATTACTGTGATCATATGTCCCTGTGTTTTTCTATAGATACGCGGTGATGTTAAACTGCTGGAAATACGAAAGCGCCAGCCGGCCACACTTTGTGAAGCTCTACCAAACAATGGATACATATATTAAAACAAAGGTTTGCCATACAGCGTCTAATTCAGGATATACTTCAGCAATTGAAATTGGTATCCTACCAAGTCAATTGCAAATTTCTTTTCACGTCAATGTGATGTCAAAACGCATTAACTACCCAGCCGCTAACAATTTGTGAATTCAGTTTCATCATGAACCAATGTTACTTTTTAAACATATGCAAGTGTGGTTACGTCATGTCAGTCTGGATCATCCTTATTTTCCCTCTGTTGTCTACACACAAGAAAGAACCGAACAGATCTTAAAATTACACTTTTGGAAAACTTTGACAGAAAGGGAGACCTTACCCGAATTTTTTCCTTATCAATTCATGCAAGCACTAATGGTTCTTGTCTTAGTGACCGATATCTGATCTGCTCTTTTTTTGTCTTTTTAGTGACTCCTTTTTGAAATTCCTTCGTTCAAGATTTTTTAACTCATGCAGTTCCTGATTAACTTCTAATCTTTTTCATAGACATATGTAGATATCTTTGACGATGACAAGTATGATCAGGATAAGTACAACTTTGTCGATGACCGTGGAGCTGTTGCAAACCCAGAAGATGCAGGAGCGGACGAGCTAGGAGCAGCTGCAGCAAATCCCATCTGTGGAGTGGGTGAACTCAGTGCTATGGCACATCCCTTTCTGGTTGCAATGGACGATGGCGCTACAGCTTTCCCTTTTGGAATTAACGTAGGAGACGAAGGAGCACCTGCAACAGATCCCGACCGTGATATGGGTGAACACGGTACTACGGCACATCCCTTTGTGATTGCAATAGACGATGGTGCTACAGCTTTCCCTTTCGCTATCAACGTACAAGATACAGGGGCAGCTGCAGCAAATCTCGCCCATGAAGTGGGTAAGCACGGTGATGCTGCACATTCCTTTGTGGTTGCAATTGACGATGGTGCTACAGCTTTCCCCTTCGCTATTAACTTACAAGACAAAGGGGCAGCTGCAGCAAATCTCGCCCATGAGGTGGGTAAGCACGGTGCCACTGCACATCCCTTTGTGGTTGCAATTGACGATGGTGCTACAGCCTTCCCCTTCGCTATTAACTTACAAGACAAAGAGGCAGCCGCAGGAAATCTCGCCCGTGAAGTGGGTAAGCACGGTGCTACGGCACATCCCTCTATGGTTGGAATTGACGATGGTGCTACAGCTTTCCCTCTCGGAATCAAAGTAGAAGAAGAAGGTTGCGCAGCATACCCTTTTGAGAGTGATAAGAAAGATATGGATGCCCAAGCGTACCCTTTGGAGAGTGATACTTTACCATATCTTAGCGAGAACGAGGAAGAAGATGTTGATGACTCCGAGTGCCCTCTTGCTATTGAGGAAGAAGAAATTGATGACTACGAGTGCCCTCTTGCGATTGAGGAAGAAGAAATTGATGACTACGAGTGCCCTCTTGCGATTGAGGAAGAAGAAATTGATCCTTTACCATCCTCCCTGGTGATGGACCAAAACGGTCTAGATGTTTCAGTATGTCCCCTTGTGATTGACGAAGAAAATTCTGATTCTTTAGCATGCCCCCTTATGGGTGAGGAAGAAGATTCCAATAACGCAGCATGCTCCCCTGTAACTGGGGAAGAAGATTTCGAGGCCACAGGAAGCCTATCTGTTACTGAAAAAGAAGATCCTAACTCTTTAGCACGCTCCGCAAATGAGGTGAACAAACCTGATACCTCGCCATTCCCTTGTGTGATGGAGGAAGAAGATCTTGATTCTTTAGAATACAATCCCCTGATCGAAAAAGAAGGCCACAGTGATTCCGTCTTCCCTCCAGATATTCAAATTGATGACGAAGAAGGTGTAACAAGTGAACCTGAAAGTAACGTTGGTTATGAAGGTGCTGTAGCAGTTCAATCTGAAAAGGAGGCAGTAGAAGAACCTGAGACTTGCCAACTAAAGTACACGAAGGATGAACAAGACGATCTTGGAAACTATATGGACGACCAAAGTGATGCTGTAGACCTTCTTGACGGGGAGGCTGGCGTACAAGAGTATGATGGTAATCAACTTACTGCTGCAGATAAAGACGAAACTGGAAGTGACGAAGACGAGGAGTCATCTGAAGTAACTCCTCTTGTGCAGGACTGAGGCTCAATAGCAGAATTGCTGAACCTCCAAGGTTGTAGTCTTATAACACTCTGTGGTAATTTGTAGTTTAGATTTCGAGAACTTCAGCCTCAATATTTCATAGCTGTTGATTTTAAGATGTAGTTTCTATCGTACTTTTACTTTATTAATGCTTTGGTAGTGATGATAACCATTTTCATAGTTTATAAATGGAGGTTAGATGGAATTTTCTTGGAACAAAAAAACTTGTTTATTTACTTCACTTTTGCATTTCTTAGTTTACCGTTTATTCGCTTGGTGCACTTGTCAGTGCTTTGTTGTTGTTATTGACTGTAGGCTGATAGAGACAAGAAAAAAAAAAGAAAAAGAAATTGCTGTTAAGATAATTTTTATAACTGATCTAGTCAGAAATTTTTCGTAAATTTGTGAGTGTTGTTCCTAGTATAAGTAATATTTCTTAATTTTTTTGTAAGTGAATTGAAGAGAAGAACAATAATGGACATGTTGATCTCTCCCAAGCCACAATGAATATTTACCCTGTTAGGAATAATTAAATTGTTGTAAAGCACTCTCTAAATGCTTCAGTAAACTTATATAAGCTAAACTCGTTTTGTTTACTCCATTCGTTGCAGCAAAATTGCTGGTTCGGATCAGACCACTTTAAGTAAAACAAAGGCATATGCGCATAAAATGTCATTAATAAGAGTAGAGACAAAAGGGAGAAAAAGGGTGGGGCGAGGAAATCTAACTGTACATCTGATGGACACAGTAAACTAAAATGACATTTAGGCTCCTTCAAAACACAGTCGAGCCAATATAACAATGGATTCTCATTCAATCCTTTTTCAATTTTGTTTTTGCCACGAGCACTTACATATAAAGCTAACATTGCCTAACCTTTACTTCAACTTTCATCGTGGGGAGAACTGTGCTGATTTCTTAGAGAAACAGGCAACTGCGGTTATTTTCTTACTGTTTTTTGTTGTGTTTCTTGACATGAGCAAGGCCTTTGCCAAGATTAACGATGGCATTTCGGTGTGGCTTAGTTCATCATTAATCCATCTGATAGACAACAAGTAGTGCTCATAAATTCTGAGTTCTCTGACCCTCTGGTCTTTGAATCCAAAGTGCCACAAGCGGTTGTTCCATGACTTGTCTTATTCAGAATATATGTAAATGACTTTTCATATGCCCCTCAATCTTGTTTTACTGAATATTATTGGATGATGCTAAACTTCAGATTTCTTTCCCAGTTCAAGGCTGGGCGAAGACAATAATTTTTTCTGAGACTTGGAGTGTCCTTTAAATTAAAGTGAAGTAAAACCACGATCGTCGATAAAATATCAGTAGGGACTCTGACGTCGATCTATACAATTTTGGTTCATGTCTTTTATTTCGGTATTTGTCTATTTGGCTGTTGAGGATACGTTGTAGGAAGTATTTATCGTTTAGATAGGGTTTTGAAATTTTTGTACACGAAATTAAATTTAAGTATGTTTTTATTTGAACCTCCCGAAAATCTTACATATTTCGACCCACTCAAAATGAATATAAAGAACCCAAAAGTAATCACTAAAACGTAACTTCGCTCATCCTTCTCCATTCACCTCCACGGGATTTGCGCCCAAAAAAGTTGAGACTGTTGCAGGAATAAATTAATCACAATCATCTTTTTGCATCATTTTATCTCATAGAGTTAAAGTATACACTAAAACAAATAGTCATTTAAGTGCGGTGGCAAGAGGTGGGTGTTTACATCTCCGCTTCGCAGCTTGGTAAATATCCACTTCTAGTTAAATCTACCTCGGTGAAGAGTTAAGAAATAATAAACATTTGATAAATTTCCAGTGTAGCGATCAGCATCGATAATGCAAACATTTCAGAAAAGACAACATTGGAAAATGAATCATTTTTCTATCCATATCTTGTAAAATTAATGTCAATAAAGGAAATATAAATAAATTTGAAAGGTCTTGGCTGACCACCAAACACCAGCACACGCACAACAATAACTAAATTGTGTCAGTAATCATATATTATTACCCTTGGTGTTATCAAAACAAGCAGGCTGACATATCTGTCAACCAAAAATGGTCTATTTATGAGACTAAGAATAAAGTATTTGAAAGCCTGATGACTCAATTTGCTAGTCTCAGTCTCGGAGCAAATGTCATAAAATAAGGTCCCGTGTGAAGTTCGTGCTGAAAGCAAGCACCTAGTGTAAAAGTGTTCATTAGGTCCTACTAAACATGAAAAGTTTTGGTGCCAGCTTTGCCACTTGCTCAGACGGCTTTTAAGGGTGGGGGGAGGGGGGGTTAAATTCTGACCCATGAAATCCACCGTGAAAACGAGGCTAAAACACATAATTCCTCATAACTTTGTTAATAACAGACAAAAATACACCAGACTTGCTCACATGATTGGGCATGATCCTCCCTGTTGGTTTATGCTAATTTACATAGGTCACGTGATCTTACGCATGAAAGCGAGGCTGAAACACATAATTTACTATAAATTTGTCAAAAAAAATCCTTATCATGCCAAACTTGCTCACCTTAGTCAGTTAGACATCTTGCATCGATTGGTGCCACTTTGTAGTGTCACGTGACCCCATACATGGAAATGAGGCTGGATTGCAAAACACGCCAAAGGTGAACACATCGTCCAGGACAATAACGTCGACTCATTGTAATTCATATTAATGCTGTATGTATAGCATTTGAATGAAAAAAATTAAAGCCAAAAAGCTGCAATGATTATGTATTTCGTGTGGCTTATATGACTTTATTATGAGCGATTTCTACAATCCTATCTCGCAATGGGAGACAAGTCGTTGTGGCATGGGGAACGGAATGTGAGGCAACGCACAGAGACGTCAGGCATCTACGAAGTATACAAGAAGAAGCCGACACGAAGATTATTTCACATGCTCTGGATGCCTCTGCTCAAGGTGCTACCCAACTATCTATATATTCTCCTGACACTGATGTTCTTGTTTTGGCTCTCCGACGGTATCCAGATTTGTGCTCCAACCCTTGCTTTGTTACTGGAACCGGCAGTAGTCGTAGAGTTATCAACTTGAAGTCAATCGCAGACGCCCTTGGGCCCACTAAGACGGCTGCGCTGCCAGCGTTTCATGCGTTGACCGGAGCAGGTGTTACTGGGAATTTCTCTGGAAAGGGAAAAGCCATTTGTTGGGATGAGTTTGATAACACCAGCACTCCTATCTTGCAAGCTCTTGCTAACCTCGGTTGTGGGGAACAGCCAGATGACGGCACAAGACGTGGAGTGGAACAGCTGGTTTGTCGGATGTACCAACCAAAGACAGACATCAAAACTGTCAAAGCCCTCAGATGGTCCCTCTTTAAGAAAAATCAAGCTGAGTCTGAGAGGTTGCCGCCCACACAAGCTGCTCTCCATCAAGCCATACTGAGAGCGCACTACCAGCTTCTTGTTTGGAACAACGATCATGTAGCAAACCCGGTGTTGCCCTCACCAGAAGGCTATGGATGGCAAGATGAAGATGGAAAGTGGGTACCAGTCATGAAAAATCTTCCACCAGCTCCAGAGGCAATTATACAGCTTGTCCGATGCAAGTGCGCCAAGTCCCTCACAGGACGAATGCTCTTATTTCAGTGCCTTTAGGCAAAACCGAAAGCGTCCCTAAAGGTTGACATAAGCTTTAGGCGTCTTTAATTGTAAACCGAAATATCCAAAAGCTAACAGCCACCTTTCATGAATCTTTAATTGAACATTAGGTGAACTTTAATAACGTAAATCTTTTAGCATCCTTTAAGCGGTCTCTTTTTTGGCACAAAAGAAGGTTTTTAATTAGTACACATTTAATTAACCTTTGAGGTGAGAATTAAACGAGTCTCGCTGTTTTGACATCTTTAATTGACGCACTAAAGATAGTCTAATTGTAATCTGAACTGTCAATAGTAAATGCATCACAAATTAGCCGGCACTTGCGTCGGACAGGAATAGCAAATTTTGTTCCATGTGCAGCAGCAAATTTTGTCAAAACATCTGAATTGAAAGCAACGGGTTTTCATTTTCGCATCTCCTTTATAGAACGCATGGAGTGCGATGACAAGAAAGGATATGTTTACTGCACTCATTGTAATGACTTCGTATCACGTTCAACTTTCGAAAGGCATGAGCGAAAACGTAACAAGTCGAATTTGACAGATACTTTCGGGTCGACTTCAAATTCCCGTGATTTGTTTCAAGAAATTTCAAGTTCATCTGACGATGAAGGTTAGTTACCTTAAATACAGAGAACGTAACTGCTATTCAACGTTGCTTGAGGCGATAGACCACTGCCAACTAATTTTATCTTTTACACCAAATCCTTACAGGACCCACAGATTTTGTTCAGGAAGAGCGTCTTGAAATCGAAGCAGAAGTTGATAATTCTTGGTCAAAAGCTGAGCAGGTGAGAAAGGAAGAACGCGGAGTTTGTGCATTAACTTTTATCATGCAAATTGTAAAAGTTTGTAGTCAACAAACAGGACACTTTTGCGAAAGCTATGTTATCTACTAATGATCTTTGGTTGTTTTTTAATGCCGCCGTTCATTCGTTTGTTTGTTTTTTTCATTAACATAACTCTTAAGAGTACTTTATGAGAGGTGAAACATAGATTGTCCGTTCTGAAATTCCTCTATATAGCCAACGGACTTGCGGAAATCCGAGGCAGCATACTCTACCAGCGACAACGAATATGGGGATCTAAACAGTACCGATGATGAAAACCAGAGCGACTGTTGCAGTTCGAGCTCTGACTGTGACGAAGAAATCTGGAATGGTGTGCTGCCTGAGATGATATCGAGAGATATAGAAAACGCCCCTCCCCTTCCGGAAGCTCAAGGCCACCAAACAGCACTTCAAAAAGTAAATTCATTGATTTTCTGGTTCGTTTACTTTCTGCTAATCTGGCAGGCGACTTGCCACCTCAGCGATAATGGTCTCGCTTGGTTGCTCAATTTCCTTGTCTCGTGGCTCAGGGTTCTTGGCGTAGAAATTTCCAATGAGGTTTTTGAAAAATTAGCGATGAGCTTTCCGGGATCCTTGTACCTTGTGAGGCAATTCCTAAATGTTGATAGAGACGATTTCAATAAGTTTGTGGTTTGTCCAAAGTGTACAAAGCTGTATAAGTACGACTCCTGTATTTCGATGATAAACAATCGACAGGTGGCAAAAAAATGTAGCAACACTCATTACTCCAGAGGAAGAAAACTAACTTGTGACGCCACACTCGTGACAAAGGTTACTCTTCAAAATGGAAAAACTTGCTTCTACCCTATCAAGTACTACTGCAGCAACAGCATCATAGACCAACTGGAGAAGTTGGTCTTGAGAAAAGACTTTCCCATAAATTGTGAATTGTGGAGAAAACGAGAAGTGGGGGAAAATACCTTCGCTGATGTTTACGATGGAAATCTATGGAAAGAATTCCAGAACGTCAGTGATTCACCTTTCTTGAGTAACCCACGAAATTATGGGTTTATGTTGAACTTTGACTTTTTCCAGCCGATGAAACACCGCAAGGATTATTCCGTTGGAGTGTTTTACTTAGCAATTTTAAATCTGCCCAGGTCTGAACGGTTCAAATGGGAGAATATCATTATTGTAGGCGTTGTTCCTTCATTGGGCAGAGAACCCAAAGATCTAAATGAATTTCTTGAGCCAGCTGTGGATGAGTTGAAAGCCTTGTGGAAAGGGGTGAAGATCAAAGCTAGTCTGAGTAGATTTGCCCTAACGTTTCGTGCTGCTGTTTTGTGTGTATCTTCTGACGTCCCGGCAACGAGAAAGATCTGCGGATTCAAGGGGCATTCAGCTCAACTTGGGTGTTCACGCTGCTTGAAGAAGTTTTTAGGTGGTTTTGGGGAAAAGAGAGATTACTCTGGATTCAACAGAAGCTCATGGAAACCCCGCACAAATGAAGAACATCGTCGAATGGCCATTAAAATTACTCAGTGCAAAACGAAAGCCCGAAAAAATTTGCTAGGGCAACAAAGTGGTATCACCCACTATAGCATTTTACTGAGACTCGATTACTTTGATGTTATTAGATTTTGCACGGTTGATCCTATGCACAATCTCTTTCTCGGAACTGCCAAAAGAATGTTTAAACTATGGACAGACTCAAAACTTTTTTCGCCCAGCCAACTGAGCGAAATCGAGGAAAGGATAAAATCAGTCGAGGTTCCTAGTGACATCGGACGATTACCGATGAGGATAACCAGTAATTGTGGTTCATATACAGCAGAGCAGTGGAAGAACTGGACACTCATTTACTCTATTTTCTGCCTTCAAGGTATTCTACCAGAGGAACATTTCCGGTGCTGGCAGACATTTGTGTTAGCATGTAAATATTTGTGCCAGTCCGCTATTACGAAAACAGAACTTGATATTGCCGACGGATCGATTCTAAAATTTTGCAAATCAGTGGAGACTCTTTATGGAAAAGATGCCATTACCCCAAATATGCACTTGCACAACCATTTGAAAGAGGTTATTCTCGACCACGGACCAGTTACTAGCTTTTGGTGTTTTAGCTTTGAAAGATTTAATGGCATACTGGGCAGTACAACAACAAACAAAAGATCCATCGAACTCCAAATCATGAGAAAATTCATACTGACAAGATTCCTGAAGGACATGACACTACCAAACGAGTTTCAAGGAGATTTCCTTAAATTTTGTTCACCTGAAGAAAGTACAACCCCAGATGATAAAGATGTTTCCCCTTCCGACTGGCCGACGGTCTACGAATTTTATAATGTTGCTACGAATGTGCCACTACGTGAAATAAACTGGATGAATAAATCGGGGATTAATGTTTCGTCATGCTTCAAGCTCGTTTCTTTTGATACCGATGATTTGAAATTACTGACCGCCGTCTATAGAGTGATGTACCCAGAGAGGCGAATTGAAGAGAGTAATCTCGCAGAAACTATATATAAATTTAGCTCGTTTAAAATCTGGTCAACTACGTATGGGTCCAAAATGCAACCAAGAGGAATACGTTCTGCCAAGATACTAGCATCCTGGCCAGCAAAGAATGGACAAGTCCTTCAAGACGCGTTTGTTTTATCTCCAGGCATCGTCCAGTACTATTTTACACATTCAATCAAGCTTGGAGAGGAACATGTCACGCACTACTTTGCATGTGTAAGATGGTTTTTAGCCCATGAGGAATCTTATTTTGCAAACCCAATTAAAATCTATAAAAATAAATTCCATCCAGGGGGGCCAGCATCGTTTATGCCACTCCAGAGGGTATTTTCCAGGTTTGCCTCTGCTGAACTTGAGCTGGAGGGGCAACAAACAATTGCTGTTGCACAAATAACAAGGAATGTGTTCTTGTAAAAATATCGCACACAGGCATTCACAATCATCCCTGAATCAAAACGTAAATGGAGCATCGTATTAGAAATAGTAAGTATCTTTACACAGAGGAAAGTCCTAATTGCTTCTAAAAGTTTGTGGTAATAAGAATGTTCGAATGTATTTCTAACGTTCAGCTGGTTACTAAGTAAATATCCAATAATTCCATACAGTTAAGATTGCTTTTTGATTAACTGTGATCTCCCTCAAAAGATTCCACTTAAGGTTCCAGCTTCCATCTTTTATGAACAAGTAGATTCTGTATAAACAAGTAGTATGCTTTCCAGTACAAAAGAGAACAAAATGTGATCTTGGCAAGGTATAGTCAGTTTATAATTACATTCTATTACAATAAAGTGAAATGAGGCCTTTGTTTCAGTTGGAAGCCCAACACGTGGAGTTCCCAACCCTTTTACTTCAAAGACTGGTTAATAAGCAACTCTCCCTAACACACTAGCAATACATCAATATTCTCACAAATATATCAAAAAAAACTGTATGAAAGGAATTTAGAAAAATAATATTGAGATCTTAGGGGGTGAAATGGGTAGATAGGGGCACATAGTATACAAGTTAAAATATTGTTTTCTGAAATTCATCTGTGAACAGGTAGATTCATAATAACAAATGAAATATTCTTCTGATTAAAAGACTGCGACTCCAGAGAGTCTGTGTATAGGAAAGAAACTAAATTGACCAGAGATTAAGACTGTCTCAAAAAAATTACTCAGAAAGTTGTCAATTGCAGTCTGTACCAAACTTCAAAAAAAATACTAAACAAAATAAATTGGAACAAAATATCTAGATTTAGAGAAATGAATGTGGTCATAACCTATCCACATCTTCCTGAGGCCTGGCAATATATGAACTTTGACCTTTGCAGCCTATGCTAGGTATTGAGATTCCACTTACTGAAACCCTGACATTCTTAAAACCTTATAACCAGTATGTTTGTAGAGAGAGTCTCAAACAAAAAATAACAATAAAGAGAGAGAGAGTTTGTTCTTGAAAGAGTTGAAATGTCTATACCCACTTACATCTTCCTGGGGCCTGGCAATGTACGGATTTTGACATTTGCAGCTTGTGCTAGGCATTGAGATTCCACTTACTGAAAAACTTGACATTTTTAAAACCTTACAACCAGTATGTATGAGAGATAATTGATGTTTGACTGATATAACATAGACAGTTACTTCTGGTGGCCCCTCTCAAGTTAAGCTCTGGAAGCTTCAGTCACCATTCAGTTCTGCTAATGCCGTAATTTTTTGATGTTGTTCAGTTAAGTAGCAGATACTCTCCAACTTGGATATAGTTGTTTTGCATTCCTTTGACTTTGAATGTCAAGTGTGCCATAGAAAAGAGAAAAGTAAATCCCTGCTTGAATACAGACACAGTCCTCTGGTGGTTACAGCCGACAACCGAAATGGGTCTGGCCTCCAGGTTTGAGACCTATTTAACAGCTCAGTGCACGTATCAAATAAAAAAAAAAGCAGGAACCATAAAGCATAAAAATAAAAACGATACGAGCATATCATTGCCGAGGTACCAAAGGGTAAGACCGAAGTATGGGCAATCTGCACTGCACCTCTCCTCGGGACGCAAAAATAAACAAGCACTGAGAGGAGCGCACGAAACTCTCCACCCAGCTGGGATTGCCTTCTCTGGGCTGACTGCATGAGGTTTGAATCCTCACAAGGGACTCAAATTCTAATGTTTTTTCTTTCACTATCCTACACAAGATACCATTAGCTCTCTGTGATCCAACTTGTCTATTGGAAGTGAAATGTCTTCTCCTGAAACATGATCCTCAAGCTGAAAAAGAAGAGTGCTTGAAGTAAATGACATGTGCTTATAACCCAGTGGCAGATCTAGGGGAGGGCCGCCCTCCCTTATTTTGGGTAATGAAATAAATGCGGAGGGAAGAAAAGCCAGCACAAAAATACATGTACAAAACAGTTGGTTTCGCCCAGTGACCAAAAAGCAGTCACTCGTAAGCTGTACCATGCATTAAGATTACATATTTTGAAAAAGACCTGACAGGCTGAAACCTACTTTCAACTGAAACAATTGTAGCACAAGAAAATTGTGGTAACAACTGACTAGTCTACATATTAACAGTTGTTCAGTTTGGGACTGTACCAAGCGATGAGAGTCTATGTTATTGGAAGATTTTGTCATGTCTATACCCACTTTCAAAGGAAACAACATTATCACAAAGTTAAAAAATGTAAATGTAACAGAAATGTGGTCACTTGTAATGATCCAGGAGCATTAAGATCTGACTAAAACTCTGTCACTCACAACCCAAACCTTGCATAAAGATTCCACATTTCGAAAAACCTGACATACTCAAACATACTTTCAGTTTAGAAGCCATACATTCAAACGCATGAAAATTGAGTAAAGCCTGTCTTGTCTACTTATGTATAATTTGTCAAAAAAATTTTTGACACTTGTCTCTGGAGCCTGAACCAAGCATTGACACTCTATATTCTTTATATATCCTTAAGCATATCTTATTTTACTTTAGACTGAGTAAATGTTTATCAGAAAGCCACAAAATGCTTAGTAAAAATAATGTGGTCACTCACAATGATCCAGGAGCATTAAGAACTGAAAAGCCAAACTTTCAAAAGTGTCCTTGATGTTTATGTTCATAACAAGTATCATGTATGATTACTTAAAGTTTTAAATTCAAAATACAATCAAGGAATGAAGCTTACATTCCTTAAATGGCACTGAAATGAGGTTTTTAATGACCATACTCTAGTATTCATGTGAGCTCAATGCCACAACTGCTCTTTAGGTACCCCTTATCTATCAAGGTCACCTGACTAAAATGTCTTTACCCTAATAAGCCCACTCCTCTCTCCTCCCACTAAACAAAAAATCTACAGTATTGGTTGTATTGTTATTGATTTGACTGTATTAAATTGAGCTTATCCTGTTATTCATTCCCTCCTAGTCAAAATAAAAATGTATATATCCTCCACTGTTGAAAAGCAACCCGCTATTTCAAAAAAATCCATTACCTCCCACACCGTCCCCCCTGCCCCTACTTATTTGTTCTCGATTGAGTTCTGTTTGCATGCCATACATACAAGCTTTTTTTATCACAAGCTTACTTTCGTCACTTAAAAGAAAACAATTCACAATTGTATCAAGCGTCGATCACATATCATTACACAACAAAATCACTTTCTTGCACAAGAAATATAATCGAATTAATTAACTTCGATGCCGTGACTTGACGCTTAGATAAATTTCCTTTGTTACAAGATATCCCTTACCTACACACGTCTAAATTTTAGATATATGAACAGCTTACCTTGATGAAATTTAGGTATCGGTACAAAGCAGTTTGCTTGAACAAGTGAAGATCGAACGTGTAGTAGAAGTTTTCCCGCCACAAAAGACCTCCGTGTTTCCTCGCTTCCAATTACACTTGAGTCTTCATTCGTACTCGCCAGCGTTAGCTAGGCCCAGTACACTCGGTACAGTGTATATCACAACGAGGCACAATATCAAAAGGAGGTCCTTCCAGGTTTGGTATAGGATAATCGCGCGCTTTTTTGAATCTCAATTCCGTTGACGACTCTGTTAACAAAGCATCCGAACGAAGCGATTGTTGTCTGGTTATTTTACAGCTAATTCAGAGTTAGGGAAAGTAAGTGAAGGAAATGGCAGAAAGACGAGTAAACGATCGCGGACAAAATCAAGATGATAATGTGGTTCCAGCGCCAATTAGAAATAGTAACATGTCCGAAGAAT